>NW_024038976.1:735000-824085 GCF_016077235.1 Cyprinodon tularosa | reverse complement strand
GCATCTTTTCTGTAATTATTTTACTTGCAGAGAACATTTACTGCAAAAATAAATAAATAAAATAACAAGTTAAATCAAGGTACTGGTTTAAAAGACCTAAAAGGCAAAAATAGACATAAAAGAGTTTTTTAGAGGTAAAAAAAAAATGACAGAAACAAACAATAAAAAAAGGAACTTGCGGTAATCAGACCATTACAAAGGGTGCCAGGGCCAAATATGTTTCCAAACAGACATCAAAAAGCTAAATTTATAGTGTAACCCAATAACTTAACCCTGGGCAAAGCTCTTTTGGATTCCAAGAATGGTTGGTATTTAGTTTTGTACTTTGCATTAAAGAAGCATGGCATGTTGGTAGAGCCCAGTGGGCTGAAGCCTTATCAGTTCCAGCCGCCTGCTTCAAGGTACTGAATCAAATATGACTGAATCTGGTGATGCTAGACTTTAAAGGAAAGGAAGACTTACTATGGAGCTGAGTGAGTTCCCTTTATACGTGGTAATGGAATATTCTGTTTGAACCAATAGGTATGTTCAGCTGCAATAACTACCCTTCAACCACTTAGTCAGCACTGGGCCACTGAGTTTAGAGACAAATATTGGAGAACATAAAAATCTAAAATAGAAATGTGCAAAATTCAGAGTAATACTTAAAAAGCATCCCCATAGACATGATTTGTACTGTTTAAATCCAAAGAAAATACTTTTTAGGGTGAGTTACAGTTTAAAGGCAACTTTGTACAAAGTTTGGAGGAAAAAACTATAGAAGTTCTTCTGCTAAAAATGCACTGCTGGAGTCAAGATGGGTTGTGAATAAAATATGGGTTATTCTTCCCAGGTAAATAAAATTAAGATAACTTTCTGACAAAAGCTTCAGCAAAACATAGCTTATTTGTATATTATTTTAAAGCTACAGTGTGTAATTTTCAGCGACATCTAATGTCCAGACTGCAGACTGCAGCAACATGAACATCTCCACCCCACCGCTTCTCCCCCCCAACAGTACGGCGAGCGTTACGGGACAAAATGTCTTCCACGACGTCCACATCACCTACCTTCTCAAGTGATGAGGTTTGTTTACATAGATAATTTTACAGATAGTATTTCATTAGTCTGTGTGTTCAGTACCGTCTCAGTTCATCTCTCTCAACTTGCCGTAGTTACTTTCGAGCGTAATGGGCGATCTCGCAATCGCTAGTTTGTTGGCTCTGCGCTGCCGTAGCGCAAAGATGTCTGCCTCCATGGCTGCGAGACCCGCTCCTATGTAATTATAAATAACGAATTCTAAGGCAACGCAAATATTAAAGTTAAGAGGCTGAGCTCGTAGATGATGATAAATAACATAGTTATGTATAATATATTACATTTCTGACTGTATATCCCTGTAATTATTACACACTGTAGCTTTAACTTTGAAACTGGAATAAAGTTCTAGCCTCTATTAAAACAGAATGTTTTAGGTATGACTGGAGAAAACCTATAAAGATTAGTACTGTTACTACTAAATAAAATAGGTTTTGTTTAAGGTTCAGGTTAAGGCAATTTCAGAGCCAGCAATGACTTAATAAAAAAGGACGCAAATACACAGGAAAAGAGGATGAAAAAAAACAGCCCAATGATCAAACCATTAAGGAAGTATGAAGCAAAGAGTAGACAGAAAATGATCAATGTTAAAACAGAAACTTTTGTCACCCAGGTACTAATGAAGCCAATTCAATGAAGCACCTTTATCCCATATGCAATACACTAGACAACAGGTTCTCATGCTTGTGTTAGACCTTAGATACCAAGATAACAAAGATTCGACCATTTGCTATATGGGTAAAGTTAAAAGCAATTAGTTTTAAATATTAACTAAAGTTTAAACCATTTGTCAAAGAAGGCCTAATTTTTAAAACCCTTGAAAATTATGCAGTTGCTCAATAAGATAAAAAAACAGGATCTCTCATAAACTGAGAAAATTATCAATTTCATCAATTTTAAAAAAACAAAATTGATTTACATTTTATTTTGAATTAAAACTTTGAGTTATTTTTACTTCAGATATATAGATAACATCTGACATCATTAAAGCAATCAAACCTTCATGATTGCTAACTAGTTTTGGATGTTTCCACTACTTTTTAAATGTTTGTATCTTTATAAATCAGCCTCAAGTCTGAGCTCTATCAGATTCAGGCTTGGCCATCCCAAAGTGTTACTTTTAGGCTCAGTTTCCTGCAGGGGTAACTAGACCTTTCCAATTGTGATGACCATTAGTGAGTGTCTGTATCCAATTTCAATATTCCAATCTGCCTCTATGTAAATAAACAAGTATGTCATTAAAAGTTTTAAGTTTTAAGACTTTTTTTTTATCCTACTATCCTTTTTCAGATAAAAATTCTGGAAGCCACCAAACTGGATTTATACTAAATAGCAATGCTTTGAGAGTCATCTCCCACAGAAAAGATATTAATAGCTTACAAACCTTTAACAGAAACCAACTTTCAAATTCCGTTTCAAATAAGTGACTACACAGCTTTCAAGTGATGTAGATAGCAAACAGAGATATGGATACCAGTGAATTAATTAAAACCCATTAAATCCATAAAAAAACAAAACAAAACAAAAAACTGAGGGTTGCAGAAGCAGCTGCAGATCTTACATGATTAAGTGACAATATGTAACAGGATACATTGGGGAAAAGGGTCAGTTGAATAACTTGAAGTTGTCATTCATAATCCCTAACATCTCAGGTGCTTCTTGCTGGACATGTCATTCCAAATGCGGTGCATCTCTTCCGGTGGGATCTGGTGAACTGTGATAACACGCCTGTATCTGCAGAGACTATAGGCCATTTTCCAGTGATTAAACCCACTGTTCTGATAAGGGTGTATGCCTAGTTTACGTAAACACATTCCCACATACACGTCCTCCAGATGCAACAGCCTTGTGTGCAACGAAGTCTTGTAGATTAGCTCTGCTACGTCTGCTGAGAAGACATAACCAGTACCTGAGCAGAACGGTGGGTATTTGTTTTCAGGGTACAAGTCTCTGGGCATGTACCACTTACTGCGCATATCTCTGATGGGACCACCATTTATCACATATCCTGTAAAGTACCTCCTTCTGGGCTTAGTGCTGGGCTTCAAAAGCTTGTATATAAGATTATCCATGTTGACAAAGATGTCACTGTCAGTTTTCATAACGTATTGCGCCTTTGGGCAGAATGTCGCTACCCAGCGCATGCCCATCATTGTCTTGAGTGTGAGATTATGGTATGAATCGATAAAGTTCTCTACTACAATGTCATGGAAGATCTGGCTCTCCTGCTCCACCATCTGGTTAAGCACATCATCCGTGTTTCTGCCAAGAAGAAAGATGGTGAGAATGTGTATGTCACTGTAGGTGCTCTCGTCGCCCCAGGTCTCCCGGATGGCCTGCCGTGCGTCAAACTCCTTGTGCGTGGTACTGATGAGTATAACAAGAAAAGGCGTGACGCTCTCGCACTTTTTCGGCTCATTTATTAAAAATTCAAAGGCATGAGGGTTGAGGGGGCGTGTGCGGATGTTGGAAAATGTGATGTTTTTAGGAGGCGGTTTCACAATCCGGCGTTTAGGCACAGCCATGTGGCCCACATAGGTGGATGTTGGGCGTGTAATGCTCAGGTACCACAAGGCGCTGGCCCAGCAGACCACTGTCAGTATGTATAAACATGATACTTTTGAAGGCATCATGCTTCTCTTAGGTGTAATTTGATGAGCTGAGTCTTATGAGGTTTTCCTTCCATCAGTGATGTTCCACCCAGTGAGGCAGCATTAAGCTGCTCAAGCATGCAGTTTGACATTAATCGTCAATAATGGATTGCTTTGGAGAGGAGAGATGCTGCTTCCCGTTTAATATGAAGCACTTTAAAATTCAATGAAGGTCCGGTTTGTTGGCGAAAGTGCTGCATCTCCAGTTACATCTGAAAAAGATGAGACACAGAAAGTTACTTAAACATATGCCTTTAAAAATGTATATATAGAAATTAAATATTTATAAGCTTTAATTTCAAATGTTTTAAAATCTGTAGAACTTGTTAATGATAAATGAATGACATTCCTAATAAATTAGCTCAAGTTTTCAAAATAATTAAAATCATGACAACATTTAAATCTGTTGGATAAATCGATCAGATGAAATAAAAGATTTTTATAGAAATTAGTTTGTAACACATAAGTAACTTATATTATCTTATTTATTTAAACAGCACAGAATTACAAGGTGTTGTATTTAGAAAAAAACACAGCTGAGGAAAGTTTTGTTTAAAACTTTGTATCACACACTATAGCATACATGTAATGGTTTTCATGTTGCAAATCTTAAAGACATAAACATGTAGGTCCTTTCATCAGACTGTAATGTTTCCTTTGACTTTTTGGTTTTTCACTTTGAGGATATCAGATGCACATTACAGATGAACACTCACAATGCTTTTTTCTTCAAATCAGGGAAAACTACAGAGGCCATAGTGACCAAACAATTACACCATAGATGTCAATATTTGGATTTCATGTAACTGCAATGTTTTGTCAGACACATTGCTCTGTCACATAAAACAACTTAACAAAACCACCTAAATGTATTTTTTTTAAGTTATCAATTAGGAATTATTTGTATAACTCTGGATCTTAATGACATATCTATTTTTCTTAGTTTATTAAAACAACAGATGTTTGTATTAAACTTGGACCATAGTATTTGCCTCTGCCCTTGGCAGTATTAAAATGAGAGAATACAGTTGTTGGAAGCACCAGGTAAAAGAAGTTATCTGTCAGTTGCATGTTAAAGAAAAACCTCTTTTTTATGGTAAGAAAAAGAAAGATTAAGTTATCTGCTTTGTGCATAACTGACGTATATCCTTATGAGAGATTCCTTCCTTCTCTTGTTTACTTGTGGGCTATAGAAAAAAAGGGCGATTCATTTAACAAGTAACACCGTTATAGAAAGGGTTCCTCCTTGGTTTCAGCAGCTGCAGCAGCTAGGGCGTCTGAGACAGGAAATGCTATGATATGTTAATGAACGCGAGCCATTAACCTGGTTTAAAAGTTCAGTCCATGCCCAGAGAACATGGTAGGATCCAGCTGGTTGCTGCCAACAAGATGCTGTAGGCGCCTCCCAGTGTGTCCCAGAAGCTGCAGCCCCAGAGAACAAGCAGGAGCCTGAAGCCAGGTCAGACAAACAGATCAGAACAGGAAGACTCAGAGGTTCAGGAGTCTGAAGCCAGATCAGGTAAACAGATCAGAACAAGACCCAGCAGGTTCAGAGGTCCAGGAGTCCAAAGACAGTTCAGGCAAACTGTTCAAACTGGAAGAGGTA
This sequence comes from Cyprinodon tularosa, assembly GCF_016077235.1. Lineage (NCBI taxonomy): Eukaryota > Metazoa > Chordata > Actinopteri > Cyprinodontiformes > Cyprinodontidae > Cyprinodon > Cyprinodon tularosa. The sequence goes on along the minus strand of NW_024038976.1, from coordinate 818,751 downwards.
CGCTCAGAGGTCCAGGAGTCCAAAGACTGTTCAGGCAAACTGATCAGAAAAGGAACAGGCAAGCTCAGTGTTCAGAATCAGGGAATCAGACACACTCAGGGACTCTAAAAACACTCTCATCACTGAGATCAGATGAGAACAGGCAGGCTCAATGGTTGAGGGGCAGAACAGGACAGGGTCAGGTAATCAGAAACACCAAGGAACTCTAAAAACACTCTAATGACTGGCTAGAGAGAACAAGAATGATCTGGCCCTGATGACTGGATTCAAGCACCTTAAACAGAGGCAGGAGCAGGTGGATCAGATGAGAGACAGGTAAAAGGAATAAGTAATTAAGTGAGGCACCAGTGCCAGTATCATGGCATCCTCTGACTTTTGGTTTAAAGTTTTGATTTGGAAACACAATGTTTTTTCCCTTATTTTATCTGTAAATCATACCATAATCTTCAACTCGTACCTGTAAAAGGCAATCGACAGAAACAAAAATGATAGGAGTAATTTGCACTTTTATTTTAGATATTTGTTCTCAATAATCATTCAACTTGTAAACTGGTTAATAGATTTGTATTGACTTGTTTGTTTTGATGATATTAAGCTTGAACTGTTCTAAATGAGGGATGATAATGAATATAACCAAATATAGCTCTTGTAAATGTACAATCATCCGGCCCCATTTTCCATGTCAAGAGCCAGTATCTATCAGTTTTCAAGTTTGGTGGCTGTATAAAAAGCTTAAACTGGACGCTAAAGAGAGATTCAAAGTCCGATACTACACTAACCATAACAATTCTAACAAAGCCAGGGATAATTACATGCTTTCTGCTCTACTGCACCGTCACTGAGCAATGCTTTCAAAATCAATGTTTGACTGCAGGTATGAAAGGTGGTAATTAGGTTTTGCAAAAAAAAAGCTTACATTCACTAAGACAGGGTACTTTTGAGAAAACAAATCACTGTTAGATTAAACATGTTTGAAATGCACGTAGAACAGCCATCTAGAAAATTAAGATTAGCTTTTTCTGTTACACATATCAGCAAAGAAATGCAATGTTTTCAATACAAATAAATACAATATTTTAGATACAAATTGCAGCTTTTTTTCCAAATAGAAATCATCTCCTCTGTTAATCATAGTCACTTTTATCAACCACATAGTTTGGAAAGACTAGTTCAATATTAGCCCCCATACCTGGATTTAGCTTTTGGAGTCCAGGGAACCATATTCAGAGCCATTATGCACATTAAGAAAACATGTATCAAGGGCAAACTTTCCCAGGAGAGTCTGGCCAACTGAAATTCCTCCAAGGACACATCAGTGACTGATCCCAGAGGTCAATACAAAATCCAGAACATCTCAAATCGAACTAGTCTAAAGCAGTGGCGGCTGTTGGCGTTTTCTCCAGGGGGGGCTATTAATAAATATTGGGTATAAGTGTCAATATATTTTGAAATATTTTAATTTTATAATTTTGATTTTTTTTCTTTTTTATGTCTTAATCAAGGTCATTGGGTGGGTAGTGCTTTGCCCTAGTGCCCTCTATTGGCCAGCCACCGCTTGTCTAAGCTCTTCTACTGCTCATTCTTTCTTTTGAAGTTTACCCAAATTATCACAAGCTTATGATCAGAAACACTGGGTTTTAATCCAGGCTGCAGATTTATCTCCTCTGTCCTCTCTGTCTGTTGCATAAAGAGTTAAGAGCATGGAAGTCTGCTTTGGTTAAATGTCTTTAATACATTTTGCAGCCTCCCTTTTCCATGAAATCTGACCTGTAAATATATAAACTGTATTTGCAGTGACAAGAGTCACGGATAGTTTCATTGCTGTAAATGGCAGCTTTTATTTTTAACACCGGTCTCTTTTACCTTGGTCCATAACGCTGCTGTGAGGTGAGGTCAGCACTCTGAACTACACATTGGAAATACAAGAAAACAGTAGATAAATAAAAGGTCTGGGGAATCAGGTCCCTTATTTATTGAAAACATGCCATAAAGCACTTTGTGGGCCTCTCTTGACTCACAAGGTTCAACAACATTAAACTGAAGGGAAAGACATGGCAATCATTGGAGAGTTGATGATGATCACTAAATTTAAGGTTAAAAAGGTTTGTCTGACATTTGACCAAACATATTTATCATCTCAAAGCCTTGAAAGAAAATATTTCATGGCTTAACAAATTACATCTGGTGCAAAAGTGACACTGCATTTCAGAAGAAGAACATTATACCAAGAGTCAAATGTTTGATGGTAAGATTGTCTGGGGCCGCTTTGTTGCATCAGGACCTGGACTGCTTAATGTTACTGATGAAACCATAAATTCTTTTTTTTTAATACTTGGTGATTTTAACCTCATGCAAACATCAGCATTGAAATAACCAAAAGCACATCAGCGAGTCTACTTTTAAAATACTCAATAAAAGGTGCAATAACCAAGTCATTGTCCAGTGATAAATTAGTTTGAGGTGTTTTGGCATCTCCAACTAATTAATGGAATTACATTCAAAATCAATGTCCTGATTTCCCTTTTTTATCATTTTTATTTAGTATTACTTTTGTCAATTTCAAATTAAGTTACTGGCAGCTGATTTTTTTTCTGTGTTTAATGGAAGGGTATGTAAACTTTCAAGCAAAACACTATATCTTATTTGTTTTAATAGTTTGAAACATTAAACTGGGAAAAAAATAGCCAACAAAAATGGAAATCGGTAAGGCAAATGATTTTTCCCCTAAGTGTACTAAGTATGTTTACCAACTCTGGAATACATCAGAAAATCGGTATTCGTTATGAATCGTGCAAAAGCTTGACTTCCTTTAATTTCACCTCCCTGACCATTACTCTGTCAATAATTCACTGTATCTATTGGGTACGCTGAGGATCTAGGCTCTATTTTGCACAGAAGTATTAAACTTTTGATTCCTTGCATTTAGATAACTGCAGAACCAAGCGTTTATTTATTTTTAACATGTTTACCCTAACTATCTTTATTGAATGTCACATTTATTACTGGGCATAAGACCCCACACTCTCTATAAAAAAAAAAGAAATGGTATAAAAATTGTCCAAAAAAAAAAAAAAGGTGAAATATAACAGAAGGGGTGGAACAGGTGAGCATGCTACACATTATGAACACTGGACCCGCAGGATATGAAATGCAATAGAGAAGCACCACAGAGAAGAGAATGAAAGGTGGGAATAATTAGCCAATTCTACCAGAGACCTAATTTATCATGATTTATTATAGGTAAAGAGGTAAACTTGTGTTAGGAACAGGGCACAAAGACAGCCATTCATCAAAACTTGACATTCCCTTCATCAAGTTCCTCCACTGAATGTTTGGTGGACTTTTTTTCAAAGGGCTATTACGTACTGCTCTATACACAAACAGAACTGTTTTGATTCATGGCTCTATGACCAATGCAGACAGGTTCCTAAAGTGTTTTTCCAATAACATCGTCTCTGAGCTAATAGATTGCCAGCCTGAATTATAGAAAGCTGGAGTAAAGGTAGTATTAGGTGTGCCATAAAATAAATCTAAATTGATTACCTTGCTTCTATTTGACACAACCCCTTTTGCATATTGCTGGCTATCATTTTAATGATGAATCACACTAATGCAAAAACGTCAGAGATTGGAATTTTGAAAATTGGCCTCCCAAAGGTTACATAATATCAGAGTTAGTGTTGTTAAACTTTACTTTTACACTGACTTGCTTGTACAGCCATACGTTTAATTTCATTATGAAGCATTGCTTGTTTTTACTGATTTAGCCCATGCAGTAATTTTAAATTATAGTGTTTTTTTTTATTAGATTAGATTTAATTTCACAACACAACTCAATGATATAGAATTAATATGGTCGACTTTCTTCAAGACTGGATGAATTTCAGGTTCCCAAAAGTTTAGAGAAAGAGTTTTTTTTTACATTTTTACTATTGAAAAAGATTAAGTGAACACATAAGAGGATGTGGTTGGGGTGCAGGGGTAGAGTATTTGACCCATCTATGGAAGCTTCGGTCCAACTCCTCAATGCTGCTGTCTTGGGTTTGTGTCCCAAACTGTGGAGCTTTGCTACTTTTTACTGTTCATCTAATCTTAAATAGAAAATGTTGGGACTTTTAACTGCTGCCAGTAAAATGTGAATGATTTTACCAAACCCTTGTTAGGAGCTTTGCAAACCAGTTGAATTCAGCTAATTAAATTGTGTTTGTTACCTCTTTATTTATTGATTTTTTTAGTTTTAAGGACGGCCTTATGTAAACATATCACCCAAATGATTGTCAATTAGGAGGATGATCCACCCAGAAAAAAAAAAAAAAAATCATCCCCCACCATACCTTTAACACTGCAAAATTTACTGCATACTTAACATAGCGTCACAACACTTACTCACTGAGTGCACATGAACCTTAGTAACATAAATAAGGCTCCTGTTTGGAGGTAAAACAAACAAACAAACAAAAAATCAGCTGCTAAAATAATTCCATATGAAGGTGATCTTGATCAGTGAAGGAAATAGAGAAATTTCACAATCATGCTAATTTTTTGTTCAGGTCGGTGCTTGTTTTCAACAAACAACCACAGAATTAAGGACTATTGATAATGAAAAAATAGGAAGTTTTACTAAATCAGTTGCTAGTTTTCACTTAACCTTTATCTGTACATTTCTAAAGTATTTCTTTGCATCCATAAAGCAGTGGCTCTATAAATACAAAGACTTTGACTTGCTCTGTACACTCACCGGCCACTTTATTAGGTACCCCATGCTAGTAACGGGTTTGACCCCCTTTTGCCTTCAGAACTGCCTCAATTCTTGGTGGCATAGATTCAACAAGGTGCTGGAAGCATTCCTCAGGGAGTTTGGTCCATATTGACATGATGGCATCACACAGTTGCCGCAGATTTGTCGGCTGCACATCCATGATGCGAATCTCCCATTCCACCACATCCCAAAGATGCTCTATTGGATTGAGATCTGGTGACTGTGGAGGCCATTTGAGTACAGTGAACTCATTGTCATGTTCAAGAAACCAGTCTGAGATGATTCCAGCTTTATGACATGGCGCATTATCCTGCTGAAAGTAGCCATCAGAAGTTGGGTACATTGTGGTCATAAAGGAATGGACATGGTCAGCAACAATACTCAGGTAGGCTGTGGCGTTGCAACGATGCTCAATTGGTACCAAAGGGCCCAAAGAGTGCCAAGAAAATATTCCCCACACCATGACACCACCACCACCAGCCTGAACCGTTGATACAAGGCAGGATGGATCCATGCTTTCATGTTGTAGACGCCAAATTCTGACCCTACCATCCGAATGTCGCAGCAGAAATCGAGACTCATCAGACCAGGCAACGTTTTTCCAATCTTCTATTGTCCAATTTCGATGAGCTTGTGCAAATTTTAGCCTCAGTTTCCTGTTCTTAGCTGAAAGGAGTGGCACACGGTGTGGTCTTCTGCTGCTGTAGCCCATCTGCCTCAAAGTTCAAAGTACTGTGCGTTCAGAGATGCTCTTCTGCCCACCTTGGTTGTAACGGGTGGTTATTTGAGTCACTGTTGCCCTTCTATCAGCTCGAACCAGTCTGGCCATTCTCCTCTGACCTCTGGCATCAACAAGGCATTTCCGCCCACAGAACTGCCGCTCACTGGATGTTTTTTCTTTTTCGGACCATTCTCTGTAAACCCTAGAGATGGTTGTGCGTGAAAATCCCAGTAGATCAGCAGTTTCTGAAATACTCAGACCAGCCCTTCTGGCACCAACAATCATGCCACGTTCAAAGTCACTCAAATCACCTTTCTTCCCCATACTGATGCTCTGTTTGAACTGCAGGAGATTGTCTTGACCATGTCTACATGCCTAAATGCACTGAGTTGCCGCCATGTGATTGGCTGCTTAGAAATTAAGTGTTAACGAGCAGTTGGACAGGTGTACCTAATAAAGTGGCCGGTGAGTGTATAACTGATTTCTTCGTTTTTTTACATTCGTTGTTTCCCTAATATATTGTTTCTTTGTCAAACTTCACTTTGGGGCAGCTTGTTTCTGTGTGTGAAGTGCTCTTTTGAATGAAATTGACACTGACATTGACAAATCTCCTTGATCAGCACTGAGTTGCTGGAAGCCATATTTCTCCAGTCACATAACACTGCATCAACCTTGAGGATGAAAAAAGAGAGACAGAGCACTTTCTGCTAGGATGTTACATTATTCTTTTCCCAGTACTTTGTTATACAACAACTCTGAATGGCTTAAAAAAAACAATATAGCACAAAAACAACATAGCATAAAAAGATAAGAAAGTAAAAAATGTTGGAGCATCCTAGTCAAAGTCTGACCAAAAGTGACCAAACTGGTACAGTATGCTGAGATAAATCATTCAATCTCACAACATTTAAACAACTTTATAAATAAGACAGTTTATAAATAAGACAGTAAATATCCAACATAAATGATATAAAATACTCACTGATGTAACTAATGAAGGCAGCACAAAAAAATACTTTAATGCATTCACAGTGAAAGGTGAAACCAGCAGAAAACTCGCCACACACTGGTGCTTTGGCTCGTTTTGCCAGAAATTTGCAAGTAAACTGTTGTGCTACATCATTTAATCTATTGGTTGTCAGTTTTCATTTTACAGACTGAATGCTTTATTTACATTGGAAAGCCAAACAAAGCTGGCAGCGTTGGCGTCCCTGGGTTCAGCAGATCTTCCAGAGATGCTGCGAGGATCTACAGCTAGGTCACGGCCGCTTTCCACGAAGCTTAAAGAAACTGAGACATTCTCGAGCTCAGAGAGAAGCAGAGGAAAATCAGAGAAAGAACCTCGATAGAGAACTCCTGAAGGAGACAAGGCAACTGGCCACGGCCCCTTCTGGAGCTAAGGAACCGCAACGGGACATCAGTGGAGGACAGCGGTATAATAGAAACGTCCACCAAGCAGAGGAGAGGTGACGGCTGGCTAGGACAAGCTATGGAGGCTAACAGTGGAAGATTGAAGGAGGACAGTGGTATTATAAATAAATATTATGTATTTAGTTTAAATATTTTATAGAATATAATAAAAATAAAGCATGTCTAGATTTCTTTTCTAAGTTACCAATAAAGATATTTTATTTATTTTCACTCAAAACCAAGTCTAATACTTGTGACTGTCTTGCGAAAATGTTTATTATAAAATGAAAACCAGACTGTTATGTGTGTTTCACAAAGTGGTGTAAAACCGTGCCGTCATCTTCCATACAATGTGTTAAACATATGGACTTTTGAAAAAAACATGCACTATTTCAGGTTAGAACATCTCCTTGCAATGCTCATAGAAAAAAGGTAAAATATTGATTTTAGCAGTTTAAAATGTTTAACTTTTATTTAATCTCCAAAAACATATACATCTGTGCAATTAATCATCACTTCTACAATCCTTTAAAATTGAAAAAAAAAAAAAATGGGTGAAGGAATGTTTTTCTCTTTTAATACAACCAAGTAATTTACAAACACCAGGGTAAGTTTTTTACATCTGCTTGCTGAGAACAACACTGGCCTTTTTAGCTTAGAAAACAGCAATAGATTTGGAAATGAACAGTATCTGTTCCAGGAGAAACAAAGCAGGGATCATCCCAACATTATGTTGCTCATTAGTCTGTCAGCAGCACTGTATCAAAACAAACATCATTCTGATCAAACAAAAACAATCTGTTTGTGTGTCCATTCATCTGCATATTCACAATTTTAATTTGATTGTTCCCGCTTGAAATGAAAAAAGAAAACAACCAAACGTTTTTTTCATGAGATGTTTACTATGCTGTATGTTAGAGTCCAGCTTTGGCCAGGTTTCTGCTCTGGAATAAAATCAGACAATATACCTTTCAGACAATTTTTCAATCACATTAAAACATTAACATTTTGCACAATGAGGTAAATCTTTGTCTCTCCCTGTAACTATTTAATTACATTGGGTTTTTTTTGCCTGTTCTATTTATGTAAATTATATAATAGTATAAGCATTTCATGTTTATTATCCATTGATTAGAAATATTAAATGTCACTAGAATATAAACAATTCTGACTTAGATTTTATCTGTGTTTTACATCTGTCCGTTTTACTACTCCTGTTAGGGTTTCTGTTTGTGGGAGATGTTTTTGTGTTTTTCTTTTACTATCTCTCCCCATCCACTAGATGGTGCCCTTTTCCCCCGTTGGCCTGGAGGGCCTCTTCTGGTTTATCACCCACACCTGCGGCTGGTTTGGTCATTACCTGAGGAGTATATGAGCAGCGGACTGTCACCACCTCGATGCCGGTTTGTAATCCACAGAGCGTTCAGGCAGGTTCAGAGTTCCATGAGTCCAGCAGCGAGCTTAGATACACACGCTTACGGGAATTAAAACTGACCTCCCCCTCGTTCCGACCCAAAACCCTGAGGGCTCAGAAGAGCCCTCTCAAAATTACATTTGAGCCCTCTGAAATGTCATTTTGCTCAGAAAAAAATGCTTCTTTCTGGTAGCAGCAGTGTTGTATTGTCAGGTGACAGCTGTATTCTGTAGGACTTCCATTATCAAAAGGGATGATTTAAAACATCTAGGCCATTACATTTTGCATTAGCTAAAAAAGAATAAGAGCAAGACACCGCTTTCTTGAACAGCAATGGCAAAGTTGCAAAAGTATTTGAAATAATTTATGTTATTAGATATAAAATATTTTATATGCAGGGGTCCAGAAATATCCTAATTTCCTTACACCTGTTATTATTTTCTTGAATTAAAAAAAGGTGTTATGTTAATAATCTGAAAGGTTGAATAGTCTGGTTTAGACCTTTCACAAAAACTGGATTTAAATTTATTCCGTCATGATTTCTAACAGCAGATGGACACATATATGTGTGCTTTTCAACAAAAGTCGGTGCAACATAAGAAAATGAACGTCACCTTGGAGAGGAAACAGCTAATAGTTTAAATGGCATATGCAAAAATAACCTTTTTTTTAGGGTTTTATAACTTGATTAAAGAGCAAATTATTTGGCCTAAACCCAATTGTAGCAAATTGCAACTAAAATGTATTTAAGAAATATTTTAGAAGCTGAAACTGATTGTTATCGACAGAGAAAGCTGTGAGGGGATTTGTATATTTCACATTTATCTCATAAATTCTGGGAACTGTGTTCAGTCCTACAGCGATTAGACCCAGCATGATATGAGAGGGACCCCAATCACTGAAACCCAGACTCTAAATTATACACAACACAACATTTCACAGGCCAGCAATCAAGCTCCAAACCCCTGATGGCTGAAAGGGATTGGCTGGTCTTTCGTCATAAAAACAAGCTTTGTACTGTGAAAAAAACCTTCAAATCTAAAAAACTTGCAGGGCAAGGTGACATTTATGGAAATGTTCAATCAAAATAATTTGCTTTATGGTTATCAAAATGTCAAATTTTGGATGAGGACATGACAAAACTGAAATGTCGTAAAAAAATAAATAAAGCCTTTCATTTATGTCACAGAGTCTCTAAAGCAGATAGAGTATAATTTAATGGCTTTTACATTTATGAAGAACACCTGAAAGTTATCTGTAAAGCCTTGTTAACATAACCATATTTCAAAGACATTCAGCCTGTCACCCTAATCTACAGTTATCATAACCATACAATAAGAATGGCTTATTTGTCAAATAAAACAATAATATGATCAGAGTATACACCTATTCACAAAACTACTGCAGCCTAAACACATTTGATAACTGTATAATTTAATCTAGAACAAAAATACACATCTGTTTACAAAACTGCTCTTTTTTTGTTCTATACTCTATTTCAAGAAGTTGGAATTTGGACTTACTGCATGTAATTAATCCAAAACTACAAATTCTTTGTATTTGCAGGCCAACAAGTGACTCCAGGGACAATATTTGGTCATTTCAAGATAGCAGCAAGTAAAGCAACAACTGCATGATAATATTTCTTATTTTCTTAAACAAAACATTTTCTTATTTAACTTTTGAAGCCTTCACGGATGTAATGTTTCCCAAGTATCAGGTTACGGGGATAATTCATGTTCGTCAAAAATTTAACTTGACCTTTAACTCTGCATGTCTTTAGGGTAAAAATAAGTCATATGTCCCAGTTAAACAAATGAGCTTTAGTTGCTTACTAGTTTAGCATTAATTTAGGATTCAAAACACTTATTTTCTACAATTGATCACGCATATATATATATATATATATATATATATATATATATATATATATATATATATATATATATATATATATATATATATATAATTTTTTGAGTTTTTACAGTGCTAGTGGCTCATTTTTCTGACAGTAGGCTGACAGGAAATAAGGTATGAGAGAGGGGGAGGGACATGCGGCAAAGGACTACAGGCCGCATTCGAACTAACTTTATTTTCTTTTTTAATTACCAACATATTTTAATACTGTCTTGCATAGAACTGTTTAAGTGTGGTAAATATTGTTTCTTTTAGGAATAGTGTTTTTAGATATTCCTTTTAAATAATGATTATGTGTTTGAAACACTGCCAGATGTAAAAGATACAGTAAATCAGCATCTCAAGATTATTTTTTTTTTTTGTGATGGACAATAAAGTTATTATACCCACACTCAAATTAATATATACTCAAATAATGTTGGACTGTCAAAGGATCAGATCATTTCTTTCCCCCTTCTTGCAGATTATTTCACAGCATTCCGGTTATTTTAAGGCAAATATTCGAATTTACTTAAACATAAATGCCTGTAAACTCATTGCTTGCATGCGTGGCATCCATCACTAATCAAAAGGATTTCACCAAGATATCAGGAAGAAAACTGTTGACCTCTACATATCTTTCTCATCCTTGGCTAGAATTTACAGACAATGCCATTTTGGTCTGTTCAAAGAAATCTATTCTGATATAAACGCTATGGGTTTGTCCAGCCATCAAACCAGTCAGGAGGGAGATGCTTTAAAATATTCCACACAAAAACATGGCAACATGAGCTAAAACTTTCATTCAGGGGTTATGTCTCCTTTTATACAAGCATATGTCATCATCTGGCTTTACTTGTAAGAAATAAGCCATAAATGATGAAATGAAATCTAAATTTAAGTGAAATTTCCATAAAAAGAATTAACATATGGGTAAAATCTAAAATGTAGACATGATTAAATAAAACATAGAAAGTTTAAAACCCCTACTTATTGCTTCAGAGAGTGACAAATGTGTTATTTATAGCAATTACTATGGTATAAAAACAGAACAATATAACTGCAATTCTAGCCAAGGTAGCTTTGTCATTAATTAAAAAAGGTGCATAATTAAAAATGCTGTGATACTCTAGGTCATAAAAATAATAACAGTACTGAGGGTGTTTCTACATTAATATGCAGGCAAAATGCCAGCTGTACAACAATCAGTCCTCCTATGCCAAGTAAACACAGCTCTAGGTAGTGTGTTAAGTGTGGCAGAGAGTTCCCTTAAATGTTGGCATCTTTACACAGGATAACTGGGTCAGGCACTGGCTCTGGCACACAGACTTCCACACTTCATCATGCAGGGATTAAGCCGGATTTATCCTCATCAGCACCAAACACATCTCACTCCGTATCTTAAGTGGAGACACAAGTGCATCAATATGGTAGTTATTTAAAATCTGTTATATGTGGGATATTTTCTTGCTTAAACAGTCACTAAATGCCTACCTGCCTGCTGTCAGTACGAACTTACTGATCTCTAAGGGCAGCTAGCAATCCTGAGTCAATGTAAGCTTGCGGTTTCATTTCACAATCTAACAACTTGAATCTAAATCCCAAAAGTATATATAGGATTAATAGAAGCAAATTAAATCAAAACTTACCTTTAAAATATTTACAAAACTGTATACCTCTGTAATACAGAAGCAAATAAGAGAGAAATTATTGAGTATTTTAACTACAATAGAATGATATTTCTAAATACTATATTTCTGAAAAACCCCATTAAGTACTTCAATAAAAAAAAAAAAAAGTTTTTCTTCATCTTTAATGCAAAATGTTTATTTCTTTGTGATAGTTTTTGTTTAATTACTGATCTGGTTGAGTTTTCCATTTACCAAATGGTATGTTTTAAAGTCTGTTTTCTGCAGTTAAGGATTGTTCTTCAGTTGCTAAATTAGTTGATGGTAATATATATAAAAAATCTGTTAGTTATAATCAAACTATTTAATAGTATCAGCCCTAGTTACAGATTCCCATAACAAGACCACTTTGTAATTTTTCATAAGCCATGTACAGACAGAAAATAAGTATAAGATGGTTTTAACAACTCAGAAGGCCAAAATGAAAAATGCAGAGCTCAGTTTTCTTATTATTCTTGTGTTTCTCTACTTTGCTACTGTCACATTAGATAACTTAACATTATTAGCCGTGTTATGTGATTGCTGTCACACATGTTTTTAAATGATAAAAAACAAAAAATGTAAATCACTCAGCTACAGAACAGCATGTTAGACTGAACAATTATATTGTCCGTCAGCTGCCTATTGAGTCATTCTTTCACAGAACAGCAACCCAAATAATAACTTAATTTTTGTTCACCCTAATGTTTTTATCCTTTTATGAAGGAACAAGACAGGCCTAAGCCATGGCTGCGTTTTAGCACTTTAAAAAAGAAAAAAAGGCATCATGAGGTGTCATCAGCTGCACAGAGGCAGAGCAAAAGTAGACATTTAATGATCAACTGTTTGCCATGGAGCCTGTCCAGCCAACCGTGCCACATCACAGCGCACCCAGGTAGTCATTAGAGGGACAGATGGTGCTATGGTTGATTGGGCTCACTGCTAGGTTATTTCAAAGTATTTCTCCTCATAATGCCCTCCGCAGAGGTAGATAGCTATCAGAATTTAAACAAAACAACTCATTTTGATAAAGTATTTATTCAAACATTCTTTTCAGACAAAATCTTGCACAAAATAACTTAACAGAAAACAAGCTCAGCTACATGAGAACTTAATAGCATTTTATGTGGGTGTACGCTCACAGAGAAAGATATAAAACAACTGAAATATTTGCTATCTAACTGCTTTACTACCTGATTTCGCAACATGAAAAAAAAACATCAAACTCTATGCTTTATCTTTCTCGCAATGTTCTGATTTACCTTCAGATTAATGAAACAGAATTCAGACAAGGAAAGTGAAAGCAACCAGCAGAGATTCATATCCCAAAATCTATTGATTTTTCTTTCTGACAAATTTCAGCACAATAAGAAATGAGATGGAACAGCTGGCGCACAAGTCATGAGGGCTAGACCGGAGAAAGATTAAATATAGGAGGACATCATTGCATGTTTGAAAGCAAAACATATAAAAACGTCTTTCAATTAAAGCTATGACTTTCCAAGATAATGAGCCTTAAGTGAACCTTCTTCAGAAAAAGAGAAAGAGATACTATATTTGCATAGTAATATCTAAAGACCTCTTAATGTTTTTTTTTTTTCAAATAAAGATCTACTTAAATGTTCAGGAACATAAAGCAGAAATTTTTTTCCTGTGCTTTTTATTTTTGGATTAAATTTTCAGTAATGTAGTAAGCAGAGTGAGAAATAATTGTCAGTCGCTCAATGTTTCTTAGGATCTAATGATGATTCACTACAGGTTTTTTTTTTTATGATTGTGTAGCAGTGATTTTTTTTGGTGGGCTGTCTGTTGACGGTTTATTTGGGGATGACCCTTCCGTAAAATCAGCAGCTGGGCCTATAGGCATTTGAAGCACAAAGCAAAAATTTCCTGCCAGCAGTTTGTGACTCATACAGTTTGACAAAACTGGGATGCTAAAGGCTAGTGAAAGTCTTATATTCACTCTATATTCACCACAAACTCAGAGCTCTTTAATATTACTGTCGGTGTCACTGTCTGTTATGCAGGACAAGGCAATTTTATATATTCACAATTCAGTACATGGACAATTCATAGTGCTTTACATGAATAAGGTAAAAAAAAAATAGAAGAAAAGTAAATGCAGAATAAAAGCAAAAATATCTGTAAAACAAACAAAACAGTTGGACCACAAAAAAGCAGAATAAAAGCAGGTAAATAAAAAACTTGATAAAAGCAGGTAGAGTAGAAAATAAAACAGGAACAAATATTTATACTAATAATACCTCAGTAAGTAGTTTAACTTCAACAGTCAAAGACACCTCTAAACAAATGGGTTTTTAACTTAAAAGAACTAAGGCTTTCAGCACTTTAACCATCTTCTGGAAGTTTGTTTCACATAAGTGCAGCATAGGAACTAAATGCTGATTCTCCATGTTTGGTTCTAGTTATGGGTGGGCAGAGGAAGCTGGAGCTAGAAGACCTGAATGGTCTGGGAGGTTGATACACGGACAACAAAGCGGTTATGTATTGAGGTGCTGATCCATTCAGTGATTTATAGACCAACAGAAGGATTTTCAAGTCTATTCTCTGAGCTACAGGCAGCCAGTGTAAGGACTTCAGAACCAGGCTGATGTGCTCTATTTTCAAAGTTCTAGTGAGAACACAGGCAGGAGCTTTTGGATCAGCTGCAGCTGTCTAATGGATATTTTTGGCAAACCTGTTAAATCACTGCTGCAGTAATCAATTCTACTAAAGATAAATGCATTAACAAGTTTTTCTAGATTATGCTCGGACAGTAGTCCTTTAATCCTGGAGATGATCATCAGATGATAAAAGGCTGACCTGATAACTGCCTTTATATGCCTCTGAAGGTTCAGGTCTGAGTCTATCGTGATACCAAGATTTCGGCCATAATCAGTTCATAATCGGTTTCCGGTTGTAGTAGCTGAAGCTGTGTTCTAAATCTGGATCTATCCTCCTTTGGTTTAAAAATTATTACCACAGTTTTATCATGGTTCATCTAGCCAACACTCTGATGGGCTCATAGTCACCTGGTAACATTGTGATATAAAGCTGTTTGTCATCTGCATAGTTATGGTAACTGATCTCATTTCCTATAATTGAGCCAAGGGGAACATGTAGATGTTGAATAGAAGGGGCTCCAAAATGAAGTCTTGAGGAACCCCGCATGTGATTTTTCTGCTGCTAATGCTTTATCTGATAATGGCCGTCTTTTCCCATCAAACTTCCTGCCACTCAGAATAGACAAAAAACTAGACAAAAATAACTAATCTTAGAGAAGTTATTTTCAAACATTGTGTTGCGGCACACTAGTGTGCCATGAGAAATCCTCATGTATGCCGTGGGAAATGATCTAATATCACCTTATTAACCATTGTCAGGCGTCTGTGCTGTAAATAAGTGTGGCAGATAATGTAATACTCTTCTATTTAAATGGAAAAATTGTGTTTAGGACAGAAGTCTAATAACAGAACACCGCTCGGGTTCAGATTAGGAAGGTCACTCCTCCCAATCACCCCTGTCCAGGTCTCACTCTGGCAGCCCACGTAGGAGATGAAGTCCCCCATTAGAACAAAGGACTCCCCTGCTGGAGCACCATCTAGTACCCCTCCCATGGTGTCCAAGATCTCTACATCACAGTTTGGTCCACAGGCCGACACAGTGGTGAGAGACCTGTCCCCAACCCGAAGGCCTCATGACAGGACCCTCTCGTTTACTAGGGTGAACACCTCCAACACCTGATGACTGAGCTGGGGGGCATTGAGCAAGGCTACCCAGGCCCACTGCGTCTCCCTGCGGGCAGTGCCACAGAAGCGGAGCTTCAAGCCTCTCTTCAGGAGATGGGATCCGGAACCCAAGCTCTGCGGACAGATAAACTCTTTATATGCCTGGTACCCCCCAGGGTGGTGATATTCCACATCCCTACAGCCATAAGCTGCATGCATGGACCTGGTTGTCAAGGCAACCCGTCTTGACCTCCACCCAGTCCTCTCTGCAACCAACCTCTACGGATCCCTCTGTGGATGGTGGGTCCACAGGAGGGCGTGCCTATGTCGTCCGTTCGGGCTGGGCCTTGCATACAAGCCCCAAGCCCAGATCTGCCTCCAGGGTGGGGCCCTGGCTGCGCCATGCTGAACGACATCACGGTCCTTGATTTAACTCTATCCATAAGCGTTTTCTGAGCTGCTCTTAGTCTGACCCGTCACATAGACCTGTTTGCCGTGGGAGAAATCTACCAGGGGCATAATGGCCCGGAGAACATAGCTCCTAGGATCATTCGGGCACTCAAACAACCCCACCACGTTAAGGTTTCAACTGTAAGGTAGTGGAATAATCATGCTTAGGGAATATGTGCACCATAAATTAAAAGAGATTGGTTGATATACAGATCCAGGATAAAAGCTAACTAGTATTAGATCCTTTTTGGAGGAAATTCAAACTTCCGCACTGAAGCTAATTGTGACAAATATCTGGATGTTTTTTTTTTTTTTTTAAAGCTTAAGGCCAAGTCAGCCTTGAATTGGCTGCTGCAGAAAAAAAGGATGGTTTTAGAGTAGCTGACTAATCTTGCAGTGAATTGACTGCTGGAACTTAACCAGAGATGGCAGGGGGATTTTTCTTATAAATAATACAGATGGGATATTTTGAAAATTAGAGTCAATCTTTCCATAGTAACTAATGTGTTTCAGCTGACAGCTATTTTAGAATAGCATAACGGTTCCATATTAGAGTTCTTAAAAAAAAAAAAAAGTACTAGATTTTCAAACTAAGCAACAAATACTCCATGTTTTACAACAGTATAATAATGCAAAATTGGAATTAATACTATTGGTGGCATTCAGCAATCAGTAGTATTAAAAATCAAATTTCCTCCCAACAAAGCCTACATTTTCTACAGTTAAAACTAACATTTTAAACTGATGATAAAATTAAGTGTGATTTAACATTGCTAGTGGGTTCCTTGATATTACTGAAGTGACCACACCATGAAGGCCATAATGACTGCATACTTCACAAATTAATTTCTTTGCAATTAAGACATGCAGTACTGCAGTAACTAAACCAGTGATTAAAATACATTTAACTTATCCTTAGAGGATAGGTTACTGATTGAATTTAGAATAAATACTTTATATTATATTTACTATTTGCATTTTAAGCTTACAATAGGATATGTTGTTTTAGCACAACACAGGATGCAGGCTTATACTTGGCCTTATCCATTTGGTCAAACTAGAACAAGTCTAAGGGGATGTAATTGCTTTCCATAATAACCCCTGAAAGCTTTCTAATTAGATTAGAAAACAAAGGTGCAGAGTGTATTTGATGTATCCTTTGTATAAACAGACAACTAAATTAAATAAGCACAGACACAGACATCCATATACAGGTGACCTTTGACCAACACCAGATGATAATACAGCCAGTGGGCTCTATGAAACAAAAGAAAGCCTTTTTTCAATGAGTTATACAGTAAGCCTTTTAAACTTTTAAGAGGCCAAACTTGATTCACATTCAGACTAAGCTGGTCCCATTAAAATTTCGTTAGGGATTTTTCTAATCTACATGCAGTTTTTATTTGCTTGCATATACATAGTTTAGTGAAACAAGATTGGGTCATACAGCATCATAAGGCAACAAACCATTCAAGATTAAAGGGTGTGAATATTTAGTTCTTTCTTTAACCAGGAAGTCGAAGGGGCCAATGTTATTACGTCCTGCTTTCATGTCAGTCTCCACCAGTCTTCAATAACACTGCTAGATTTGTTGCTAACCCACATTTTGTAGAGTACAAGATTGCTCTTAATACCCCTTCAGTATGGTCAAAAAGTGTACGTTGAAGTCTAAAGTTATAAATAGATATGTGCAAAGATTACTTTCTGCAATCTGAGTGACAGGAAAGTTAGTGAAAATTACAATTAGGTAACTGCTTTCATTTATATTTTTTAACATATAAATGTAATAAAATATGCAAAACTGTAAAATTTTGATCTGCATGTATGGCTAATTGTGATTGGTTTTTGTGCAAAACTTAAGCTTGAAGACTTATTTTTTAAAATTAAAGTTTTTTTTGTTTATGCATTTATACTATTTCATTCTACAATAACAAACAGCATCAAAGGAATATAAAATGTGTGTGATCTACTCCTTGAAAGTAAACTAAAAGTAAAGAAAATTATTAATTTCTAATCCCATCTCCCTATAAGGTCATTGAACTTCATATAAACATTGATCATATTTACACAATTGTTTCACATTTCAAAAATGTTATTTATTCATTTTATCTATTATTTATATATATCCAACACTCGTAAACATTTTTGCACCATGTCTTCATTTTTAAAAGCATTCCACAGTTTAACTCCATATATGACGTTGTTTAAATCTTTTACATGATAAAAAAGATATTTTCCTCTGTGACAAATTCTTTGTTTAGCAAAGCTATATACATTTTGATGATTATCTGGCAAGGTCTTTTATTTAGCTTTTCACAAAATGAGTGTTATTTTATAGGAATTTATGCAATGCTTTCTATGAGCTTTTTATTGATCATTCTGACAGCTATTATTTGCAACAGAAAAAAGGGCTTACCACTATACCCAGTAAGGGAGAATGGTTAAGTAATGGGGTGAGCTGTGGTCAAACAAATCTTATACGTACTTTAAATACATCTTCAAGAGACTATTACTAACATTCTTTTTCATTAAATTTACATGGATTTTCCAATGCACTTTATTGTCCAAAACACCTAGAAACTTATTTCTTTTTTATATATTTTAAGTTACTAAGAATCTTTTACCTAATTCTATCCCAATTAAAAAAGTTTTTTTTTGTTTTTGTTTTTTTTTATCAAACCAATTTCTGACTTTTCCAATTTCCTCTCCCATTGGTTTTGTTATTTGCAGCAAATCCCTCCCTGAGTTACATACTGGTGTCCTAAGCATACAACAAGAGAATTATTTTACTCATAGATGTCACCGATGAAATAAAAAGCAATGGTTCTTAAACTGACTCTTGTCAAACTCCACATATGACCTTCCTACAGTCGAAATTTAACTCACTGATATGAACAGACATTTGAGCTTTGAAGCCACTGGTGTGCCTTTCCTCCAAATCCCAGCATTATTAATTTATTGAAATAAATTTATTAATTGTACTACTGTTAATATACATTTCTTAATGTCCTTTTGAGGCCATGTAGCCGACCCATAAAATCAGTGTTGTGATTTATAGATGGTCTATAATGATAAGCATGCAGCTGAATTGTTTAAAATAGTTGCTATTTTACTATAAGAATTATTCTCTCTGAAATAACTTAATAAAATCACAGTAAAGTTGACGTAGGTTAATATACTAGGGGCAGTTGTGTGATGGCAGTGTGCAGATTCAGCTACCTGTTGCCATGGAATTAATCTTCTGCCATAAAAGTTTAAATCCTTATTGCAGCAAAGGTGTTTCAAACTCATTCTGTGAAAAAGATTAGAGAAGCAGCTTTTTCTTGTCACATTTTCATGACCTAATCATTAAGGCTCTGCTGCATGCAAACCCTAAATGGCTCGATGCTGTGTGCCAGACGTCATGAATGAACAACTAATTGCAGCAGCAGCAGACCATTTTACAGAGGACATTTTGGCTTGTCATAGCAACCCCACACAAATTGCTCTGTAAGCTGGTTGAGAAGACATGATAAAATATTACTGAATTTGCTGCAGATGCAGTCTATTGTATGCATGACTTCTCTCGGTGAAGGAGTTGTGCTGAATGTTAAGTTTGTTCTCACTTTTATTGGAAGCTCAAGCAATTTTAACTTTCCTAAGCTAAAATAAAATGCACTGCGTTGGATTCAGACCATTATCAAACATTAATTTTCTTTAAGAGATCAACGGTCACTCATCCAGATGGTCCCTCATCTAGAGAATGCCCTGGATAATTTCCAATTTGGCAGCAAAATTAATTACTCACTTTATTTTTCTATGCAAAAAACACAAGGCAATAGTGGTGGCTATACAGACCATTCATTTATAAATCACTTCCCCAAAAAATGTCAGAGATCTCAGTTTATACTTTGTAAGTCAGGTGTTTTTATTAACACATATTTCTTTGTCAAATAAATATTTTACTTGGTTAAAAGAGAAGGAAATTTGCCAAGCTGACAAAATGTTTAAAACAAGAAGGGAAATGATAAAGGCAAGGCTGCTTAATTGGACTAAATACAGTATAACTTGCAGTTCATCAAATTTGGTAATTCAGCTAGAACAGTACAACAGTAATACTGTTTATATAAGGGATGTAAACAAATAATTTACTTACAATCTTATGTTATTTAATGGCTTATTGGATTCAAATGTGTTAGATTTGCTTCTAACATCCACTTAGAAAATAAATTCTTTCAATGTGATGTTACCATCGTGTACTGGGGGACTGTGCTCTTCATCTTTAAGCTGAGCCTGACTGGTATTTGCTAGAAAAATAATTCCAGAGCAGAAGCATGCTAGAACAAAAGCTTGAATCGATAGACAGTCTGTTCTTGGATAAGTCACTTCTCTGCTGTGCTCAGAGGTGAGGATGTCATTATGGAATAGCAGAGGGCAAAAAGATAAGCTAGCAATACGGACAGTAGATTTTGTAAATTAATGCACTTCATAAATTTTAACAATTCTCTGAGAGAAACCTGAACCCCCTGTTTAAAAGTCTAAACTTAACTGTCAAGAGGGATTTTTTTAACTTCCCTTCACTGATGTGCTGGACTTGGATGCCAATGTAATATTTATGTATTAGTAAAATATATGCAAACTTTCTATTAAGTATATCACTCAGCATTTAATAAATGTACTTAATGTTTTAATTTAATTTATCCAACTGAATTCTAAAAATTATAAAACTTGAGATGCTTCTATACAAGGAAATTACTTTACAGTGCAAAATAAGTCTATTTTTCTTAGCTTAACTTGAATATTTAAAACAAACTTAACGGGGCCAGAGAGCATTTTATTAATTTACCTACTAAAAGTAGCTTTCGGATGTATAGAAGTAATTACACCTCCATTAAAGAGAGTTGCTCATCTCTGCACATCCCTAATGCACTCCAAAGACTTGTCTGTTTCAGAAGCATACGGTCACAGTAAATGTAAATAGTCTGAGCATTGCCTTTGCTCCCCTCATGGCCCTCCTCCTCTAAGGCAAAATCAGCATTAATGATGAATCATTATGCAGTAAGGTCTGGCGTTTTGTCTCATTATCTAACAGGCAGCAGCCGTGTTGATCCCAACCACACCAATATCCCGTCCTGATTTAATCTTCCACTTCCTAAAAGATGAGACTATGTAAATAGCTGAAGACCAAACCTTCTAATCTGCCACTCCAGTTGGATGTTTCCTGTTCACTACATCTATAATGTTCTGCACTCGAGTTACACATCTGCATAATGAGACATTGTAAATACAGATTTTGATGTCTTTCTGCACACCATCTTTGACCACACCATTTTCTTTTCTATATACACAACACAACGCACAAAATGCAACAGACACAAGTTCCACTTCTTTTTGAGATGCCACTTCCGCTGCTCTAAAAGCAGAGGTTCACTTCGATTCACTGACCTCTTTCCTCTCCCTCCCAGCAGTCTGTCATGAAATATGCATTCACATTCAATATGTTGGGGCTCAGAGTCAACACAAAGAGCACAAGGAGCAGGCTGCCTCCGCTGTCAGTTACCGACGTCAAAACCGGATTGATCTTGCCTCAAGCCTCTTTACCTCAGAGCTGCTTTTGTCATAGCACAAATCAAAGAAGTAGGTTAGAGAAGAAAAAAGAAATCTGGTTTTAATGATTACTATGATGAATGTTCTGTTTATTAGTACTATATCTGATTCTCCTATTTTATCTACATATTTTTAATTTCTCCATTTGGATTTAATAAGTACTTAAAAGCAGGTTTTTGGAAAATAGTGTTTTGTCCTCACTCACTTTCCTGACATTATCATTAGAATAATTTGAAAAATGTTTTTGTTTGCTTAATGCAGCAGAGCAACTGAAACAGCCTCCACAATAAGAGCCTTAAGCATAAATAAACAGCGCTCTAGCCTTTAAATTACACACAACAAGCTAACAAACACACCAGTCCGAAATCTGAGAGCATTTTTTTTTCTTGTTGCAAATGTAATACTAAAATTTTCTGGCGGTCTTATTTTTCTTTTAACAGGAAATAATTTATTATTAACAAATATTGAATTATTAACAATGTAACAAAACAATAGTATAAAAACTGTGCAAATCCCTTAACTTTTCAAGTTCTTGTCAATATGATTCACACCTGTGTTATTGCAATTTTTCTTTTACAAATACAGTTTAACTTAGAAACGAGATTTTATTTCTACAAAATATTTAGTTATTAAACTGATAAATTCAGAGGGAATCCTATGTTCGTTATCACGAAATTACATTTTTTACTTGATAACATAACTCAAAGCAATATGGACAATGTAAGGTAAGACATTAAAAAAAATGCATTAACAATAAAATAGAGGAGCTAAACAAAAAGAAAGCTACATAAATAACATGGATGTAACAAGAAAAACACATATTCACAGAACTTTGGTCAATATCAATATCTAAAAACAACAAAAAAAAACAGGGTGTTCTATAGGGTGGCCTGACGTTTTTTTTTTTTTTTACAGTCCCTTTTGGAAAAGGTATTTATTGAAAACCATTTAAGAATTCATAAAAAATCTCATGATCATGCCAAAACTGAGTATTTCCTTACACTTAATAAGTGCTTAAAATGAAGTTTGAATTTTTGTGACAAAATCAGTGTAAGATTAAGCATTCATCCTTTTCAAAGCAAAGAAAAACATAATTTATGACTCAAATAGATTAATTCAAATAGCTGTTAAGAATCTTTGTGTTTTAGTGGCCTCTTATTAATAATTACAAACCCTGACCTTTCTGCATTTATGGTGCTTTAAAGTCAAAAGTCCATACAAATGTGAAAATACATGCAGCCCATGAGCGAGCTTTGGCCTAGAGCCTCGGACTGCTAAGTGGTTTGTAAATAGAGAAAGAAAATTACCATAATGCCACATGTCTCACCAAGGACAAACACACGGAGTAAAAAATCTAAATGTAAATCCGCAGAACCAACAATACTAATTCAATTCAAACTCAGCAGAAACAAAGGTTAAAACATCCTCTGCTACAGTACATCAAAAGTGCCTGGGACTAGCCAGCCAGACTTACTTACACAGGGCACCGTAGTCTAATAAAGATCAATACTCTTATGTTTAAAACAGACTAGACCAATCAGAACATCAGAGTCGGGTCCAGAACACAACAATGCCTTTCTGTAACTAGTAAAGATGAAGCTGCAAAGTAGCAATGTTATATAGATGCCCTTTATTATATCCCAAAAACTGTTCATCATAGCAGTTTCAACTACTGGGCAATGTATTAGGTTTTATGAAAAAAAAAAAAGAAAAAAATGTTGCATGACAGTGTTTAGCACTGTTGCCTTGCAGCAATGAGGTCTTGGGTTTGTTTTCTGGCCTCGGGTCTTACTACAAAAAGTTTGCATGCTCTCTCTGCTTGAGTTCTCTCCGATACTATTGCCTCCTCCCACAGTCCAAAAACTTCACTGTTACTGTAGGTTACTTGGTGTCTCGAAATTGCCCTTAGGTTTGAGTGTGTGTACAGTTGTATATTTCTTTGTTACTCTCCAATGGACTGGCAACCTCTCCAGGATGTAGCCCTCCTTTCACTCACAGACTGGTGTAGGCAACAGCCCCACCATGACCCTCATGGTTTAAGTGGAAAAATATAGATGGACATTTTTTGCATCACATCTGATTGGTTATAAAATTGTCCAGCCATTTTATTTTCTGTAAAGGATGTTATTTGTAAGATAATTTTATATCATTGAAATGGGAAGCTAAAATAGCTCATTTATGTAAAACCTTCTAATTAACAAATTACCTGGTGTGGGTGAAGAATGTCCCCCCCCCCCCCCCCCCCGACAATGTTAAGCAGCCAAATTGGCGAATGTATTACTTTATTCAGTACAAAGCAAAGTTAAAAGAACTTTTGTTATGCTTTGTTGGTTATTAAACCAGGCCTTTAAGTTTCTGCTGGAGATTGGACTGGAAAATTCCAAGTCAATTGCTGAGCTGGATTCCACTAGTGAGAAACAAGATGGCGAGCCGTAAACCCAGGAGCTCTGTAACTGCAATCTAGCAGGAGATACGCCCTCTGCTGGACATTGGGAATCATACAAACTGGTATGCTGCTGCTAAAAACAAACAAACAGTGGATTCAGAGAAACGGGGTTAATCCTTCAGGATCATCAGCAAGAAAAGACATTGATTTGAAGCACATTTATGCAAACTTTTACTAGATTCTTTCTGTTGTGTTTTATTGTTTTTTTTTTCTTGAACCACATTCAGTACTCATTGTTATTGTGGGGAATGTAAAATTGTTTGTTGGGTTATAATAGAAACAAGAAATGGTTAAAACAGGAAATTAAAACCCTTTAACTTCCTACAAAGAACTCCAAATAACTAAAATAGATTTAAAAAGATTAAAACCGAACAACTTTAAATTGAATAGATTCATAGTATCATCTTGAAATTAAATAGAACTATAACCTAGGTTTAAATAAATAGTATCCTTTAACGCCTAACATTAGGTTTAAATGTAAAACAGGGGTCAAATAAAATATTATGAAAGAAAAAGGGAAACTATTTTGGATTGAATTTTGTCTTTGGATGTCTACTGTTTGTAATATTGATGCTAATTTCTTTTCAACAAATAATAAGCTGGCAGTTTAAACATATTTTCTGGTCTGTGGTCATTAAAACACTTACACATCTCTCTACTTTCAAAGCCGAACCTAGCACTGGTCTTATTGTCTGCTCTACCAACTGTAAACCCATCATGAGTGGACGAGTTGGAAAAGAAAAATCCTCCAGGGAAGAGTGGAGATACCAATATATTTTAACATGACATGAAGGTCAAGATCTTAAGGTGAAGCCACAATGTCTCAAGCTACCCAGCCCCTCTCATGTCTCTCTAAAGCAGCCACAACAATAACCAAGCACTTCTTGTACACAGTGAAGCATCTGCTGACATTTCCAGAAATGATAAGGTCAGTGGAAGTTCATTTTCAGTTTTTCAATGGTAAATTATTAAACTGTTATTTTGTTACTCTCCCCTGTCTCTTAAGCACTTTTTGTACAAACAAAGAATATCTTATCTAACACCACTGCAAGAAGAAACTTATTTTTATGGTTTTGCTTTCTAAGATGACAGTTTAAATGTACTTATGTGTGTTGTAATTTAACAAATGTGAACAGATCCCTGCAGGATGCAGCTCAGTCAAACAATGTCACATGATACCGATTTAAAATTGAGCTGAAGGAAAGCAGTGAATAAAATGAACCTGCAGAATAGGCACGTACTAGATTAATCTTACTGATGTCTATAATTACATCTTGTCAGTTTTACTGTCACTCCTAAATGAGGGACATTATAGAGCAGAAAGTATGCAAGACGGAACATAAAAAATGCAGTAAAAACTCACCTTGTCAAATCTAAAAGACACTGCAGTGTTACCTACTGATATTTAATGTGAACTATATCTGCCCTGACTAATAGGTGGGTGTGTTCAGCAATGTGTAAATATGGGAATATATCATGCTTTCCCGTAACATTATTTAGCACCAAAATCAGATGGATGGGCGGTGAATATGAATTAAATTACCCCGTCTTTCACTGAAAAAAATAAAAATAAATAAATTGTAAAATAGGATGTGTATCCCTTTTTTTTTTTTATATTTTGGCCTTCCTTGAGGCCAAACCAGAACAAAATTGGGATTCAAGCAGGTAGCAAATTGAGCATTAACACTGGGATGACCTTCCTTTTCAAAAAACAAACACCAAACCTGAAAGGCACCTTTCTGTTCTTTTCATTCTGCAGTGCTTTTTAATATTATCCACAAAAAAGGAGAGATTGTACCAATATTTATCTCTAAATACCATTAAAATGGAGCAATCTTTACTTACAATACCTAGCTGCTTTCTAGACCTGTTACACAGAATTACTTTTATGGAACAGAGAAGTCAATTTTATAAAAATATGCTTTTTAATTTGTATATTTTTTTGCTGTTGTCTTTCATTAACAAGCAAGACAACTCAAATACTTGAGGGCTGCAATCCTGCAACTTTTATACACGTGTCCCTTGCCCTACACACCTGAATCAAATGGTTTAATTACCTAACCAGCAGCAAACTCTGCTAATGAGCTCATACCAGAATCAGTTGTATTGAGACAGTCATATTTAAAAGCTGCAGGACACTCTAGGATTTGAGTTTGAGACCTCTGCAATAGAGCAAATGCTGCTGCTTCTTTCATATTTACATCTTTATTTTAACAAATGTGTAAAATGAGCTGATTTTCTAGAAGCACCGTTGCAAAAAGTAAAAATACAAAGAAAAACATTGTATCAAGGATAACAAATTATTATATGACATAGCATTTAAATGACAGCATGAAGGGATTTTATAAAAATGCTTAAAGAAGTAGCAATACAATGCCAAAGTGAGATGGACAGAGGGATTTTAGCTTTTCTGATACATTGTTAAAACAGTAATTTACTTAATGTGTTTATGCCAGAAAATGAGAATCAAACATATTTTGTTCCATTACACATTGATATAGTACTATCTTCTAGGCAAAAAAACAAGTGGGTTTAGTGGTAATTAAGGAGAAAACTGTGAGTTGGGAATGTGGATACATGCTTTGTATAAAAAAAAAATTTTCACTGTGCAGTGCGTGTAATGACAGACCGTGTTTAAGGTTGTAAAATGGCTTTAACGCTAAGCTATGTATGTACAAATAGTGCTCAACAAATAAGCCTATTTAGCTAAAAATCCATCCATCCATCCATCCATCCATCCATCCATCCATCCATTCATTTTCTCCCGCTTATCCGGGGCCGGGTCGCGGAGGCAGCAGTCTAAGGCTACGTTCACACTGCAGGCCTTAAAGGAATAGTACACCCAAAACATGATTAGCCTTCATTTTCTACTCACCTCCATGCTGAACAACACTCTGGAGTACTTTTTTGATATCTCAAATGCATCTGGAGATCTGGGAGG
Source organism: Cyprinodon tularosa (assembly GCF_016077235.1). Classification (NCBI taxonomy): domain Eukaryota; kingdom Metazoa; phylum Chordata; class Actinopteri; order Cyprinodontiformes; family Cyprinodontidae; genus Cyprinodon; species Cyprinodon tularosa. The sequence goes on along the minus strand of NW_024038976.1, from coordinate 791,733 downwards.
CTTCTTGCTGTCTGCTGACATTCAAATAATGGAGGTCCATGGCGCCCGAGACAGAAAGGTCCATAAAAGTCCACAAAAACGTGTCAATATTCCTCCATACTGCTCGTCCAATGTAATCCAAGTGTCCTGAGTGGGTAGCATCCAGAATTTACTCGAAACGAAGTCATTTAGAATGTTTTTAGAGCATAAACAGTAGTGTATAGGATTTCCTAATAGCGCCCCCATGCGCGCTCGCGATTCTACGGAAGCCGGCAGACCAAACCAGCGCATTCAGCTCGGCAAAGAACTCATGCTCTTCCTCAACACTGAAGTCCTCAGACATTTTTCTTTCGTTGTTTCTTTCTTTGCACAGGTAAACAGCACATTTCTTCTTCTACGCTTGCATTATCGGCAGACCAGACGCTGAATGCGCACTTTCTTCCGGTTTGGTCTGCCGGCTTCCGTAGCGTCGTGAGCGCGCATGGGGGCGCTATTAGGAAATCCTATACACTACTGTTTATGCTCTAAAAACATTCTAAATGACTTCGTTTCGAGTAAATTCTGGATGCTACCCACTCAGGACACTTGGATTACATTGGACGAGCAGTATGGAGGAATATTGACACGTTTTTGTGGACTTTTATGGACCTTTCTGTCTCGGGCACAATAGACCTCCATTATTTGAATGTCAGCAGACAGCAAGAAGCCTCCCAGATCTCCAGATGCATTTGAGATATCAAAAAAGTACTCCAGAGTGTTGTTCAGCATGGGGGTGAGTAGAAAATGAAGGCTAATCATGTTTTGGGTGTACTATTCCTTTAATGCTCAATTCCGATTTTTTTGTGAAATCGGATTTTTTTGCATGTCCGTTCACACTTCCAAGTATATGCGACTTGTATGTGATCTACTGTGTGAACTGAAAGCGTTCAACCGAAGTGTCCCGCATGCGCACTCGAGGACGCGATGACGTCACATGTAGCAAGCGTCCTCAGTGTTTGCGGAAGTAAACATGACTCGTAATACCGCAGCGTATATTGCGTTCTTTAAGTTCTTCTCCAACAGGAGCAGGCACATTACGAACGAAATCTTTTTAAGAAGATCAAAAAGAAAGAGAGCCAGATTTCTTGCAATGGCGTTTTGTGGGGCAGTAATAGCAACGTCCGTACAGAGCTCTCACTGAGCTCGCTACGTTCACACTGCAGCCTGAAGTGACCCAATTCCGATTTTTTTGCCCATATGTGACCTGTATCTGATCTTTTTATGACAGTCTGAACGACACAGATCGGATTTTTTCAAATGCGACCCAGGCCACTTGGATATGTGGTCCTGAATCCGATACGTATCTGATCTTTTCAAATGCGACCTGTGTCTGTACGGCCAGGTCGCATTCATCCGACCTACACGTCATTGATACTTGACAAATGTTACTAAATGTTACTAATCTGCGTCCTACTAAGCGGAGGCGGGAAAAACTAACAACCATGGCGGAAGATAACACAGAGAGCAGTCAATAGAGAGCTCAGTGAGAGCTCTGTACGGACGTTGCTATTACTGCCCCACAAAACGCCATTGCAAGAAATCTGGCTCTCTTTCTTTTTGATCTTCTTAAAAAGATTTCGTTCGTAATGTGCCTGCTCCTGTTGGAGAAGAACTTAAAGAACGCAATATACGCTGCGGTATTACGAGTCATGTTTACTTCCGCAAACACTGAGGACGCTTGCTACATGTGACGTCATCGCGTCCTCGAGTGCGCATGCGGGACACTTCGGTTGAACGCTTTCAGTTCACACAGTAGATCACATACAAGTCGCATATACTTGGAAGTGTGAACGGACATGCAAAAAAATCCGATTTCACAAAAAAATCGGAATTGAGCATTAAGGCCTGCAGTGTGAACGTAGCCTAAGATGCCCAAAAAATCCTTTCCAGCCATTTGTCTTCATGGAAATAATAACAATACCATAAATTGGCTGTGATCAGCCATATAATACAGTTACATCATACAGTATATTGATGAACCAGACTATCTTTAGGATTAAAACTGATTAAAACTTTTTTCTGAGTCTTACATTTTAATACGACTATTATTATTATTAATTTATTTTTAATAATAGACTCAATTAAATGGTCTAAAGCTATGTAATTTTCCCTCTTAGTTTTCAGAATATCTTTTCTTCATTTTCTGAAATAGATCTTTAAACCCTCTTACCGTGGCTAATGGACAAAAATGTAGAGCTGGTGCTGTAAAACAAAAGATGTATGGCCACATTTGGGGAACAACTAATGACTATTTTACAAATCGGTAAACCTGTTGGCAACAGGTTCCTTGAAAAAGATTTTACACAGACTTTAAGCCAAGTGAAGATAAAACTGAGCCCTTTGTGGACTTCTGGATAGAGCATATCAATGGACTAAAAAGGTTTTCCGTCTTGAATACAAAATGTTTGGATATTTTTTACTGTTTTAGTATAATATCTGCTTTGAGTGGGTTGCTCTTTCGGCTAAAGGCATGTTTTAGTCTACAAACTTAAGATAATGATTACTTGATTACTGAATTAGTTGACAATTATTTAAATACCATATTTTCCACACTATAAGGCGCACTTAAAATCCTTCAATATTCTCAAAAACCGACAGTGCACCTTATAATCTGGTGCACCCTATTTATTGATCAAGATTAAGCTTCAACAGGTCTCGCAACTATGGGGAGCAGCAGCCAACTCCATTTTCTCCCGTAGAAGAAGTAGTGCATGGTGCATACTGGGATTTTTTTTCCCCATTTGTGCGCACGTACAATGCAGAGTTTAAACTCAATGCTATTTGTCATGCAATGAAAAACTAACATAAAACATAATAATAAAATAAAAGCAGCAGCTAGAGAATATGAATCAATGGTGCGGAAGTTGAGGAAGCAAGAAGATGACCTGCACCAAGTAAAGACTACACAGAGTTTTCAAGGGAACAAAGCAAGATTTGATACAGTTAGAGGAAAAACTCGAACAGTGGGTTATTGAACAGAGAGTAGCAAGTAAAAGTGTCTCAACAGTCACTATTCGAATGAAGGCAACAGCGCTAATAAGCAAACTCAACATCAATGACAATTAAACATGTAACATTTTGAATTGAAAAAGCTTCCTGGATGGGAAGCGAAATGTCTTCAAACTTGGAAACAAAGTCCAGTGAATTGTTTTTTTACTTCTTTGGAATGACGATGACCTGAATGACTGAGAATCTTCACCAGCATACAAACAAGACGACTGAAAAAAGATCCGGCCAGAGCACATCATCAACATGGTTCCACTGACCTTTGATTTTCCTGTGAACCGCACTGTGGATAAAAAAGGAGAACGTATGGTGAATGTTCGTTCAATGAAAAGTCACCCTTCACCATAGCTTAAGCCAGTGGTTCCCAAAGATTTTCTTCTGGGCCCCCCCTTGGATTACAATAAAATTTCCACGCCCCCCCATCGCCCCCCCCCTTCTCAATCTTGTTAAAAGAATATTTTTTTCTATCCTGTCTTCTGTTCTAGGAGGGTTTTTCCACTGAACTTTCACTGTTCAGAAAAAAACACAGTTAATATACCAGAAAGGGTATAAGCTCTTAATTATTATTTATGTATTTTTTTATTTCATAAATCATTAATTCAATGTTAATGTCACTAGTCACAGTTTTTGTTGTTTGGCTTTTGTTGTTACTTTTGTCCTTGTGTTGTGCTTCTGTTTCTTTTGTTGCCGTTTTTGCTGTTTCGGTGCAACTTTTAGTGTTGTATTGTTCATGTTGTAATGCTGCTTGTGTTGTTGTGTTGCAACTTTTGTTGGTGTGAAACAGTTTTTGTGTTGCTGTAACTTGATTTTGCTGAACCATCTACGTCACTCTAAATTCTAAGTTCCTAAAATATAAAAAGCAAAAAAACACTAAGGTCATAAAGAAAAATATATTTCCACATCTATGCATCCCATCTACAAAGCAATTAGGAAGGTACTTCTCTCGAATACCAATTACTGCACAGCTTGACGGATTAGAGGCTATGAGCACATGGACGCAGACTAATTAACCTTTTATCTTTCAACCTGTTCTTGCTGACAGATATCATTGTTGAGGGAAAGCTCTAAAAAAATGACTTGAAAAAAAAATAGAAACACACACAAAAAAAACACCTCATCAGCTTTAACATAACTTTAAAAGAAACAGACAATAATTCAAGATCAATAACTGAACTAAATTAAATTTTATTTTCTGAAACTGAGTTCTGGTCAGAGATTTGACTTCATAACCCAGCTTGTACTTTTTGACCACAGAACCTTAGAGGCAAGCAAAAGCAATGAGAAAGCCTTGGCAGGTAAACTACACACAATAGCCCTGCTTATTATAGATAAGCAGGGACCTCATACTGAAAAGTGCTAGAAATCAGACACCAGAGAGGGGTTGTCATCCTGTGGCTATCATTATAAGCCACTAAAAACACAGCCAATATGCTCGTATTTATGCCTTCCACCTAACTATTTTTGTGCCTCATAAAATATCAGATCTTTTGTTTTTCAACTAGAAAAACTAAACATCATTCACATCGGCTCCATATAAAATATCCAATTAACTTGAATCGATTTTCAAGCAATCTTTCTCTATTTTCAAGGATGCACAAGGATTTCAAGCATGCTGTATAAACGGAACATTTGAACTTTGTGATTCTTTGTCTACAGCTTTTTGTGTCTGAGTTCTTTTTCTTTTAAGGCTCTTTGTTTTTTTTTTTCTTTAAAAATTGGCATTTAACTATTACTATTAACTATCACTATTTAACTATTGTCTTCTAGTGAGAAAATGAACCAGTACTTTCAGCATATTAAGATAATAACCCTTAAAGACAGTGATCTTTCTCAAGTTGGTGTGAAATTTTCAACTGGTATTATTATGATAGGGCTCATCAAGTTTAACTTAAACTGTGGTCAAGTCCAGATATGAATAAATGTGACAAAATTCCCACCACTTTGCCGTGTTTGCTTTCACACAGTGATGTCTTTAAGACCAGTGAATATATCTTCATTCAGGTGAAACAGAATGTTTTTGAGGGTAGTGTTGCACTGATCCAGTAGATCGGTGCATCCATCGGTATGGACTGTAAAGCTAAAGACTCCTAAGCTAAACAAAACGTGACTTAACTAGTCACGCTTTTTTTTTTTATAATAGAGAGCTTTGGCCATTTGTCACATTTGTGTAATCTGCATTTTTTGTAGTTCTTTTTCATAAGGCTGCAATTCAAATTGACAAGAATCATCCATGTGGGTTTCTGTCGGCTGTAAGGATTCTACACAGCAGCCTGGAGTTCCTTTCCCACCAATGATTGTGTTTTAACTGTCGACCATATGAAAGATGAGGGGATAGCAGCTGGAACCAGAAGCTAGGAGTTACAATTTGTAGTATTCAGATTGAGGTATTGATTAGTCAACACATTATTTATCCCCTTTTGCAATTCTATTTACAACAAACTCCAGGAAGCTTCACAAAATATTTGCAGGGCTGGATTTTCTGATCAAACTGGATTTAATAAAATATTGTAAGCTCCACAAGGTATTTTGAAAGTCTGTAACTTTCTTTCTCTTTCTCTTATTCTACCATTTAAATTTGGATCTTTTACTTGACATCCCCTATTCCTGCCTTTGATGTGCAGGAACCCTGCATGCATTAACACTTCAAGCAATTTGCTAAAGGGCTCAGATAAACTGTTTTATCTAACAGGAACTGTCATTTTCTAGTACACATGCAGTCTTTCAAAAAAAATGAAAAAAGGGACTCTTAATGGACCATACTAACACAGGAAAATCCTTTATTTAAAAAAAAATGTCTTATTGTATATTTGCCCAAAATAAAAAGAACTGTCTGTAATCTTATCAAGCTTATAATATGTTTCACACATATAATCCTGCCATCTGACCAAAAAAAAACCTTCATCAGTAGATTCGCTATAGTATGTCTCCTGAATGGTAACGGTTACTGCATATAAAGTTTCTTATGACAATGTTCTGAATTAATCAGTGCAACATAGGGGTTGTAGGATGACTTGCCAGTGAAATTGGTTAATGTACCTTTTAAAATGATTGTTAATCATGCATAATTTTGCTGTCTGCATCAATCTCATAGGTATACCTCAATACAGTATGTAGACTGTTAATAAGAAGGAGACCTTTGCCTTAATGGCATCACTCAATGAACTGACTGATGAAGCCATTAATGTCTCTAGCTCATGTCTGGAAATTACTTCAAACTGTTTCGACTGAGGTAAACTAGGGGACATATCTAGTGAGGCACTGGTTTCTTCAGGTAGTTACAAAGAGTTTTTCTTAATCAATGACCAAACACAATGCATTAACCAGTGTATTATCAAGTTTACCAAAGAAATATTAACACAGAATTTCATTCAATATTCCCCACCAACCATGGTTCTTTCAGTCCAAAATAGTGCGATCGGTGCATTGCTTTTATTCTTTTTTTTACCTTAAGGACTGATGTAAAAGCAGTTCTTAATAATTAACTCAGATACAGTCACAACTGCATATAAGATTGATTCTCTTTGAACAGACACTATGTAAGTTTTTACTGAAAAATATCTTTGAAATAGCTGTTTTATTTTACCCTATACAACTAAAACAGTGTTTGATGAGCAGAGTGATGAATCAATGGTTCACAGCAAATTAATCTATAAGCCTGTAGCCTTTTTTTCTGAATTTACTTTGTTCTGTGGATATGACATCAAGAACATACAGGTTAAAGGATCCAACCTGGCAAAAAATAGATTTTTTTTTGGAAACTCAGAAGTGACTGGCATCAGTGTCAACGCAGTCACCAATGGTAACTCCACATTAGTGGAAAAAAGTAAAACAGAAAAACGTGTCAAGTAGGAGCACCAACTACAAGAACGACAAGTAGAGTTCTGTGTTTTTGACCACAGGGGTCGATATGATTAGAAGATTCCCTAATGCCGCCTAAATGCACAATAATTAAAACTCGGATTTCCAAGTGTAGGGACTAAAGCTTTATTTGCCATAAAGTTTATTCATGTTTATTCATGTTGACGGAGCTTTTTAATAAACTAAAAATAATTAAGAAAGGCAATATCTGTTACCAGAAATAAACTTAATCCTTTGCAACAATCACCGTATTCTGATATTTCGTTACACAAATGATATTTTACTGAAACGTAAAGCTACCTGGAGAAAGATATATTGATGAATAAATCCAAAGCATTACATTTAATTAGGGTTATCAATCACTGCCAATCACATGTACTGGCTGTTATGTTTTTTGATATAGGTATAAACTAGAACTGACTACTGACTACAACTGATACTATAAGCTACAATTGACTATGCTCTGTAAAAAATGTAATCATAAAACAAAAACACAAAACACTTGCAGCTACAATGCAGCAAGTATTTGGTCAAAAGGAAAAATTAAAACTTGTTAAAAGGTTAAATTTAACCAATTGAAAACAGTTATACATATACATGCCATCCTGCCTGTAGCAAAGGGGCATTAGCATAAGGTTCGCTGAGCCCTTATCTAAAATGACCACCGAAAAACATAAGTAAGATGCAACGAAGGTCCATTGTGGAAAAAAACACATCAACAGGCACAATTGAAGAACTGAAGAAAAAGACAACTGCAGGGCAGGCAAATGAGGAGCTAAATTTGAGGATGAGCGGGCAAGTACGGGTGGTTTGTTCACAAAACAGACAGCTTCTTCTTCTACCACAAAAGAGCTTCCGGAAAACAAGACAGTTCTGCAGTTTACTAGTTAAAATGGCTTGTGCAGACTAGGGATCACACTTTCTGGACTTTTTTGTAAGAAACATTTTTATTCAAACAGATATTCAAGTATCCTGGGATTTCTCAGAAGGTACAGTTCATTGGCACTTTGAGTAAAGTGAACACATTCTTTTTTTTCCAAAAATATTGACCATATAAATTATCTTTAACTCCTGAAAATCCTGTTGTTAGCTTTTTCATTACAGAACAAGTAAACCTTATGACTATAAACATTAAAGCAGCTATAATTCCATGCATATTACATGCAGGAGTAAATAAAAACTCAGATTAATCAACTCTGTAATGAATATTGGTCTTTTGCAGCACTGAGTGGAGGAACAATGATTAATCCGAGTCCCATTTGGCTTTTCTGTTGAGGGTGAGGCAGGTAACTGTGTAGGGGTTGCCTGGATAGGGAAAGTTGATTAAAATGATGTAGTTTAGAATACACAGCTTTTTTGAATACACAACAAATAGTTGTTTGTCTGAATTTGTATACATTTACTAGTAAATGCAGCTTATGATCTGTCAAACTGAATAAACTGGATCAATGAATTAATACTTTCATGTCAATCAGCAGCATAACCTATTTATTTGCAAACATCATTACAATCCTTCAGTCTGTTGTGGTTACACTTGCAATATTTTACCATCTGCTGGCCTTGAAGTGAATGTTTGCAACTGCACATAATTGGGGAAATCTGTACAATAAATTCTATACAGACATAAAAAAAAATAGTAGGAACAAAATTGTTGCAAAGAAACTGAACGGATTGCACTGCTTTATGTACTGTACTCCCCAAATCCCCCCAACCCAGTTTCTTATCTATCTCCAGTGATCCATTTGACAGGTGCACTCAGCTACTCCAGGATCCAAACAACAGGGACAAAGACATTACTATAAATTCTTTATTTATAGAGTCAAGATCTACATCCAATTAAATTATAATTTTGCTTTTTAATAAGTAATCAATAAAAGCAAAATGTGTGAAAAGAAAAGTGCAGGTAAATGTGTAGTTGTGGCTTTTTTTCTAAACTTGAAGGTCACATTCTATCAAGGATTTGTCCAGGACATTTTTCAAAGTAAATTTCACTGGCAAGTCACCAGGGAAATCAATTCACACTGCAAAGAGACCCTTTTCACAATCATTCTTCAAATAAGGTACTTTAAACCACACATAGAATGGACTTATCACAAAGTACTTGATTGCAAAATTCACCATAACTTCGGACTATAATTGATGTGGAAGGTAGGATTATATATATACAAAAATAGTATAGTTTTTTTTTTTTTATTAACAAAGTCAAAAGCAGTTATTTAAAAAAAAAAAAAAAAGTATTCCTCTCGTTGTTAAGGGAAAATCCCTGCATCATGATTCTCATGTAAAATCAGGAGGATTATGGACATGTCTTTTGGCAAAACAACAAATCATAATTAGCATAAAAACAAAGGTGGGTCATCAAATGTGTGATCACCTAAAAATCATACTTTCTCATGTAAGAATAAAATCAATTAAAACCTTCCAGATAGTGTTTTTTGTGTGTGTGTGTGTGTGTGTGTGTGTGTGTGTGTGCTCATTGTGTAAATGAGAAAAGCCCACAATTATTCACTCTGGTTTGTCTCAACTGATGCCAATACTAGAAGTGCTCTAACATTAGCCCATCTTGCTATAACCACTCCTGTCTCTATTTCACCAAAAGGTGTGATTCCAACAATCAGCTCCTCACCTGCAAGTTGGTAAGTGCTCTTACTTATTAATTTTTTTCCCTAAGAGACCTGAAAACGATGGTAATACTACATTTACCTAAGTGTGCATACACTGAAGTCAACTTCTTGTGCATGATGTTGTGAGATAAAAATAAATGGGTATGGAAAGACGTCTGAATGAGCTCTGTTAATTTTTTTTCTCCTAAATATAATTAACATGAATTCAAAGTCAATTTCAGAAGTATTGTATTTGTGAAATGCCAGGTTATGAGCCCTTTACTACCAACACTGTGCAGCCGTTAGCACTGAGGACCCTAGACCTGTAACTTCCAGGCTTAAGGAAGCTACTGGTAACAATGTACTGTTAAAAAAGAAAACAGCCTCAGTCCGTATTTTGTAATCTGACAGCACCATAGATGATAGACCCCATTTACCCCTCTAGATCAAATACGACATCAGAGAATAAAACCTTTGTCTGATCAGATAAGTCTTATACTGTATATGTTTAACAATGTTTTGTTTACTTAACTCTATTTAAGGGACACTAAAAATGCCGTAAAGTTGTTCTCTGGGTCACATGACTCATTCAGTGATAAAGCTGACCCCCTCAAGTTACGAATGCATGTTTTGAGGAGAGCAGTATGTTCCAAGTGCAGTATATGGACCTGAAAAAACCTTTCATATTTCTCAACATACAAAGTTTTGGTTTAAACATGAAAAAAAACCTCAGAAAATAAGACACCATAACACCTAAAAGAAACATATTGGTGATTCAATGCAGTACTGAGTTTCACATCACTTATCCTAATTCATATGTACTATTCAAGACCTAGAACACAGTAAAGGGTCATGATCTTTTCCCCTTTGTCTGGTCTGATTACTCATTCTATTTACCTGTTTATCTCTGCCCAGTTCTCATTACCGCTCATCTGAATCACCTGCTTTAGCCTTCATTTAACCAGCCTTCAGGCCAGTCATCAGTGCCAGATTATTTGAGCCTTTGGTTAGAGTTCTGCAGATTACCTGTGTTTTCTGATTGCCTGATCCTGATCTGTTCTGCCTCCAGACCTCTGAGCCTGCCTGTCCCCGTTCTGATCCGTTTACCTGAACTGTCTTTGGACGCCTTCTGAATTTCTGCCTGTCTGTGCACCAAACCTGAAACTGCTTCCCAACTCCGTTCTGGATTTCCCTTCGGCACCTCTTTGGACCTCTTATCTCCTGGCCCTGACTCCTGTACACATCCTCAACACCGACTTTGCCCTCTGGATTATCTTGCATTCCTTCGTCTGCTCGGTTCTGATCTCCTGCCTGTTCTCCGATCTTCGAGACATCAGCGTCTCGGACTCTTGTCTCGTCTTGTTGGCAGCCGACCGGCTGGACCACACCTCATCCTCTGGGCTTGTACGAACCTATAAACAACTCATTTTTTTCTTTTATGCATTTTCTGATGCTATTCTTTTCAGTAATTCTGTGTTTCCATTTATGTGTTATCAAACAGCAGAAAACCCCGACTTAAGGGAATTGTGTATGTTTATATCCCTTTTTTGTCTTTTCATACCCTCAATATTAGCGGAAAGAGCTATAGCTAATCATTCTGGCTCTCCTGAGATTTCTTCAATTTAAACGAGAGTTTATTATCTTCACTGTTCATCACCCAACTTCTCCTGTTGGAGGTAATTGTAAAATCCCTAATTGTTCAAAATAAATTGTATTTGGACTAAACTGATATTTATCAGTTAAAAACTAATTGGACATTTCTCTAGATGTTTTTCATGCATACCTTTATCAAGGGTTTCCAGAGACTGATTAAAAATTAAACAATGGCATAGGTGACAACTTCCTGGTGATACAAACTTCAAGAAAAAAAAAAAAGCAAAACAAAATACAGCGAGTTCCTGGTAAGGTGCAATTCATCACCAATCAAGAATGTTTTATCAACTGCTGGGAATGGGAACTGGTTCAACAATTGCACTTCAGGTAGTGAGCTGACCATTTAGTTTAGAAGCTTTATATAATCTTACTGGAAGCTAAAATGCACTCGCCACAATCTGACAAACTGCCATAATGCCAACCAAACATTGATATACTATAAAACAAAAAGGACAAAAAACATAAGCTAGTATTTTACTGTAACTTAAAAAAAAATATCATTAACAGCTGTAAGTAAAATCAACACACTAAAACAAAGGTCTAAGGGTGGCCCATGCCTGTGATAACAATGATATAAAATCAGATATTTGCATTCAGAGTATTAAACAAACCATGACATAGTTTTTCTCACTGTCTGACATTTAATCAAACTAAACATTGCCTGTATTAGGTCAGTCAGGATTACATAGCCTGTTTTATTTTCTAAATGCCAGAATAATGAGTGATTCCATTTTGTTTGAACTTCAAATTCTTAGGTTTACAAACATTTTACAAATATTTGGAGGAGTTGTTTTTTGTACTATGTGACTTGTCTCAAATGTTTTCAGTGTTCTTCCAGGACTCCCTACAATTGTATGCTCCAATTTTGGTAAATTACTCCAAACAGGAAGAATGTGTATATAAGTCAGGTTTATATTTAGGTTTTTAAGTGACATGATTAAAGCCGTCAAATTTTTCTTTTTTTTGGTTTCTTTTTTTTTTTTTTACAGTGATGCATGTTTTTGTGAAAAACACCAGTTCTTCTTTCGTTAAAAATAACAGACCAGCACAACAACAATTTTAGAGCTAAATTATTGTGTTAAGTCTATAATAGCACATTCATCTCTGGTACACAGAACCCATATCCTATGTTAATTGTATGATGATATAATAGCTGGACATGTTTATGCTTGTGAGAATGAACCTTCAGGCAACTTGGGACTTATGGATAACCCAGATATGTTGGCTGTTTTCTTTTAGATATTATTTTCATGATGCAATGTCATTTAGGTTGTGTCATAAAAATAATCCACAGATAGGGCTCTAATTAAGTCATATGCTGCAAATCTACCAATGCTTAAAAACCAATTATCATCTTAGCTGTTAAGGAACATTTTCTTCAAGGTATATTTAGGTTTCTAAATTTAAAGAGAGTTAAACATTTCCAAATAAAAAAATAGCAATAAAAAATAAAGTTAATGCTAATTTAGTTTAGTCTATTGAATGAACAGCTAGGCAAAGGGATCATTGGTAGACAGTAGGGGTGTAAATCACATCCATCATGGCGATTCGATTCAGTATCGATTTCCTGACCCAACGATTCGATTATTTTCGATACTCAAGAATACACCACGATTCGATTCCATTCGATTAATCGATTAATCAATTAATCGGTTATTTATTTATTTTTTTTTTTACACCTTACAGGCTAAACAAAGTTTCAAGTTTGAAATAAATCAATGAAAGCTGTAATATCATTATGCATTTTCTTTAGATACAACAGCAAATAACAGAAGTAGAAAAGTTGCATCAAAAAATACTGCAAAAATACTGCACAATATCAGTGTAATGAGTTCAATGCAATACCTCGGCTCCAGAGAAACTGTCCAACATATTTTTTTAGAATGTAATAAATATACCCGGTACTCAGGAAAGAGAGATGTTGCTTAGAGAGTTAGACAGGAATAAAAATAAACTACATATAAGGGAATTGTTTCAAAGGTCATCTGGGGATGTAGTTTTTGGTAGTATTTTTAATTTTCTAAGAAGAACGGGTATTTTAGGGAGAATATAATAGTTTGTCTGGTCCATACTCCATTCTGGAAGGTGGCGGTAATGCACCTATAAGTTGTTTGCCAACCGCCATTAAAAAAATGGTGGTTTAATGCCATTTTAATGCCGCTGCACTTCTCCCAGATTGTAGCTGACCGCAAACAGTGCAGCAGACAGGAGGCCGGCTTGTTTTGTTTTTATGACCGAAATTGCGGAAAACAACTCGTGAAGTTTGACCCGCTAGAAGAGCGAGGTGCGCGAGAACGCTGGGAGCCTTTTTCCAGCTGAATCTCCGCTCTTTTTGCCCTCATGTCCCTTCGTCGTCGGACTAAACTCGCCCCTACTTCCTCACTGCCTCGGCCGTATCTAGACCCACAGTGTGTAGCTCAGACCACGCTTCAATACTGAGCATAATTTAAAAATGTCTGTGTGAAGCTTGCTGCAACAAACTGCTGTAAGAGTATAACCAGGAAGCGCGGTAGGAGGGCAAAATAGGTTTAGCGGCACCGCAGCACGGGAGGGAGAATTACGCCCAGGAGCAAATGGATAAAAATAGACCGGAGGAAAAAAAAACATGAATCGATTATCTTGCGGACCTGTCGATGCATCGGATCGTCGGCTTTTGGATCGATGCATCGATACAAAACGATTATTATTTACACCCCTAGTAGACAGCTCACAATTAATTGAAAAATCCTTGTTTTTGTGTAAATACAATACAATACAATGTATTTTTTCATGTAGATTATTTATAATAGTATGAATAATAGAATTGAGAGTTTCAAAATTAAACAGTGTTTATGAATTAATAAACCCTTTAAAAACAGGTACTAATTTCTCAGAGATCATTTTGACCCGACTAACTTTCTCCTTTTTCAGCAATACTTATTCAAAAAAATTAATTTAAAAATAAAATATGCTAACATCCTCTTAATTAATTACAGATTCTAAGCCAAGTTCAACATGGCAGACAACACTGACTAAGCAGAGATGTTGTACCTTAAAGCAGGGATTAAGGATTTACACACAGTAGACGTGGAGAAAAGTGATTAGCATGAGCAGTAGCAGTAAGCACATACTAACATACATGCACGAAATCCTGGTGTGAACAAATGCTTTAGTAGCATACAGTTAATACATCCACATCTGCATTGACAAAGGCCAGCAAGTTCTTCTATTGCTGGATGTTAACCAGACACTTGCTCCGTGTTACAGTATTATCTTTGTTTTGAATTGTATTAATCTCACAAGTGAAAGCCAACACATTGACAACAAGGTTCATAAAAGTTTAAAAACATAATATAGAATACAAATTGAAATAAAAAATTGCTTAAATGTCAAGTCCATGCAAGGCAACCTTTAGTCATATTTTCATAAACATCTTCTATATATCACAAATTAGAGCATTGTGCTTTTTTCCCCCCAAAGTCATCAAATAATAAATTTGCCTTCTGAATATTATATGTAAAAGAGAAAAGAATTGTTGCACTTGTCTTCCTAAGTCTAAACTTTTCCACAACAGACTCTTAACCAGTACAGCTGCCAGCACAGCACTGATTTTATTATGTGGGGTTTAATAATAATCATTACTATAAGAAAAAGTTTTAACTTAGCACGTTTTGGATACAGGAAAAGGGCAAGATGTCCTTACTGCTCTTGCATTTTTTTAAGTATGATATTTAACACCATGCAGCTCCTGTCCTTATCGCTCAGCTGGACAACCTCCGCAGATCTAACGGGGAGCGCAGAGGTGGTAGCCCTGCCAAATAGGACAGAGATCAGTGTGAGCTCACAGCGGATTGAGTCTAAGTAGCTGCATCTAAATACCCAGATGGGTATGACCCTAACGCACATAAGCAGAGATCAAAAGCGCCACAAAGGAGACGCCCGAAATGATGCGTCTGTGCGCAAAGAGACCAGGAAGGACACATGAGCAGAGGACGGATGGATAGATCCCCTCCACCCTGCAGAATTCTTTCAAAAGTAAGACCATCCCGCCTCACTGCAACCCAAGATAGAAAAGCGCAAACTGCGCCTGAACACGCTGCATTGGAAAGGGTTTAAAAATAACCATCCTTGCTTCACCTACCTCACTCTGAGTCCTCATCCTACTCACACTGGTGTCGCTTCCGATACGTTTCTGCTCTGCTTCAGCATCCCCGGGCTTTGCTGCTGACAGAGGTGGTGGGGGACAGAATCATGACGTTGGTGCGCAAGGCTGACGCGCCGACCAATCAAAGTGTAATCCGATAAATTCCTCACCAATCCACTCAAGTGGAGAAAGTGAAGGGTGCGCTCGGCTGCAGTCATAGTAGCAAGGTAGATTGACGCTGTGTGAGAATTTATAGTCAGCCCATGCGAGCTGTTTTCAGTCACCATGCGCTTCAAATGTCACAGCCCCACTAAGAGAACATAGTGTTTGGTTATAATCATGGTTGATGAGAAAGTAACTAAACAAAATATTAGTATATAATCTTATATATAATCATGACAATAAACAATAAAAACTATTGACAGATTTGCAAAATAAATAAATGTACTTTTACTGCTTTGTCCAATTTACTAGGTTATGGAAAATGCATTTCAATATTTAAGGGACTTTTAAAGTTTCTAAAGAAGCTGACCAGCACCTTGACTTTTTACACTTTCTTAAAGTTCTAATAGGAGTAGGAGTATTTGTTGTTGCATTTTGCCAGTATTGTTAGGTTTCTGTATTCTGTCATGTTTTTCTTTCGAGTATCCAGTTTTACTTTTCTCCTTGTTTCCTAGTTTTTATGGTTTAATTCTTAGTTTATTGTGTTCTTTGGTTTTTTTCTCAGTTACTGTCCTAGTCTTATTTCGGTTATATTTTCTTTTTAGAGTTTTGCTTTGCTCCTTGTTTTCTAGTGTTAGTGGTTTAATTTGTATTTAGTTGAGTTTTCTAGTTATTTCCAGTCTTCCAGGTTTTTCATTTTTTTCCCACTGCTGCCCTCTTTTGTTCTTTTTCCCTAGCTCTTTTCCTCTCTTGCTCTGTGCACACCTGCTACCAGTTTGCTCATTAGCCCTCTCTTTGTTTCTGTCTCCTATTAATACTCTTGCTATTTAGTTCCTTTTTGCTAGGTCCTCGTCTAACTCTGTCATACTACCTCCTACTCGTCTCTTTGAGCCTCCCTCCTTGTGATTTTGATTCCCCTGATGTCACCATGGTTTTTTGGTATGTTTAGACTAGTCTTTTGATATTTTTTTGATCTTTGGACTTTGGACTCCTGGTTTTACGTTTGTTTGGACTTTGTTTTCTTTTTGATTTTTTGATTCCTGGTTTCCCTGTTTATTTGGACTTTGGTTTTCATTTTGGTTATTTGGATAACCTGCCTGTTTTCAATTCCTATTTAAAATTCATCATTAAATCAACTAGAAATTCACCTCTGCCTTCCTGCCTCTGCTTTGGATCAACAATCCACTAACGAATCCTGCCAAGTATATTTTGTCTCTATTTTGTTGGAAACATACATTTAACTGTTTTTACAGTCCATGACTGTATCTGTTTGGTCTTCCTTTTCAGTGCACCAATCTAGGATTTCTTTAAAAATACACATAAATCTGGTGCATTGATAGAACCAGGGACTGATGAAAGGAAGCATTTGTCTTTCAAAATCACATCTTTTAGCCAGGTATAAAGGCAACGTTAAAACGTGAAAGTTAACAACAAATTATTTTGCAGCTTTCTTTTTACAGATAAGTGGGTGATTGCCCCTTTTCATCTTTGTTTGTGTGTATTTCTTTTTGACATTTATGTATGCACTAGATGTCTACACTGAGTGTCAGTGTTTTTTTTTTTGTACAGGTTGTCATGAGCCCCTTTGTTTACTCACCGTGGGCTTTGTTGTGTGTGTGTGTGTGTGTGTGTGTGTGTGTTTTTTGTTTTATTTTTGCATTCATGCAATGTACTTTCAAACAAAACTTACTCTTCCTTACTCATCACTAGCCACTTGGTTTATTACCTTCCCATTATTTATATTTTTTGCTTTACTTCTTGCAGAGTCAGAAACACTAAAATGTGATAACTATATATTGATCGAGGTATTTTGTATACATTAATATAGAGTGTGTATAGTGAAAGATGCAACTTCTTTGCAAAGGTTTATGATTTTCTGTTTAAATTTAATAAAGCATAATTAAATTTCTTTGCTTATTTAATCCTGCCATGATCCACAGATGTTTATGGTTTTGCACCTTTTTTTTGTACTCACCTGATTTCCATAATATCAATTAAGACTTTTTTGTATTTAGATTTCTGGTTTATGGACTATTGTTGCTGAAATCTTCTGTTTCTCTGCCCAGATTCGGGGTCCTTGTTGTTTCCCTCAGTTCAGTAACATTGTGGTTTCCTCAATATTCCAGTCTTTGCCTTGGACCTTTTTCAACTTCACCAAATATGACAAATGAAGCTAAGGCGGAAATTCAACTGAAGAAACTCTGATTACTTCCATTCAATCTGAGGCTGATCCGCCTCCGACGCAGCCAACCCGCTTCAAGCCACTTTCCTTGATGCCCAATCATCTTCCAGCACTCTACTTAAAGCCACTCCAAATCATCTCTAGGCCTGCTCTTCAACAAGCGCAAGATCCATCGCTCCTATGTCGGACTTTGATTCAGACAACCCACCTCCATCCCCTTCTCCACCATTGTAGTAAGCTCATCCGACTCCTCCTCGATGCTCCTTCAACCTCACCTCCAGTGTGTACTCCCTCCAGACTTTCATGGAGTTCCCTGTCACTTTAAACGGTCCGGCAGAAGACCGCCACGTTGAGCCTGGTTCTGCCAGAGATTTCTTCCCAAAGGGGAGTTTTTTCTCTCCACAGTCGCTTCATGCTTGCTCTTCATGGACAGTTTATGCAAACTTTGTTCATTCAGTGACATCTAACTCAAGCATCACCCTGTATACCAGCCTCTATGGATTAACCAAACTTCACCTATCTAAACTCCACCACCAGTTTCAGGCCCGGGGGGAATATCCTTATTCTCATACATCAGTTTATCTGCATTAAAGTATAAATCAGCGTTTATGTTTCCTGCCGAGGCCTGAGCGCCAAAGTTCAAACTATTGTATCAATAAACTCTTCTAATTGCATCTTTCTCTCTCTGTGAGTTTTTCAGATTGAAATACCAAACCCTTACTTGTAACTACTGATAATTATATTATATTAACCTGTCTATCAAAGTGAGTGTATGACACTTCCTACTTTTGCATGTACTTGTCAAAGAAGGCATTACTAAAAAAAAAAACAGAGTTAGGACTTTAAAATTAATAAAGTAGAATTGGAAACAGATATCTTAGTTATCAGGCTTCTCTCATGTGGAACCAACTACCAGTTTTAGTCTGTGAGGCAGACACCCTGTCTACTTTTAAGGGTAGGCTTAAAACTTTCCTTTTTGATAAAGCTTATAGTTAGAGTGGCTCAGGTTATCCTGAGCTATCTTTATAGTTATGCTGCTATAGGCTTAGACTGCTGGAGGACATAGGGACCCCTTTTTCATTTCTGCTCCATTCTATCTTTATTCTCTCACTCTGCAGAATTTGTTTGTTCAATCTCTAGTGCAATGCTCTCTCTGCTTTTTCATTATAGTAATTTCATCTGGTCTGTTTCTGTTTGGCTGTAATGCCATCCTGGAGAGAAATATCAGCTGTGCTGCTGCCATCAAGACCTTTGTGTATAGATATTCAACATTGGCCTGTTTTTCAGTGTAGTCCTGTTTCTCTGATTGTCTGGATGTGCCCTCTTCATCCTCTGACATGGGAGCTGTCTCAGAGTTCATCTGCTGGCTGTGTGTTTCCTGGATGGGGCCACCTGGGTAGCTGGTTGACAGTTGCCTTTTGTATCTCTGCTGCTTTCTGTATCTCTGCTTCTGTCTCCTTGAACCCCAGTCGGCCTCTGCAGATGGCCGCTCACACTGAGTCTGGTTCTGCTGGTGGTTTCTTCCTATTAAAAGGGAGTTTTTTACTCTCCACTGTTAGTTCAGTGCACAAATCTTTGAGTCAATGACTCGATCATATCAACTGGTTTTCCTTAGAACATTTTGAATCAATTTGACTGTATAATTTGGTTGAATTGTAAAGTGCCTTGAGATGACGTGTTGCGAATTGGTGCTATATAAATAAACTGAATTGAATTGAATTATGGGTAAAAAGATCTAGACTTTTTTTTTTTTTAAGGCAATCATACCTTTCCTTTAAGTATCTCCCATCCACTTAAGCACTGGTCAGACTTGTGCAGACTTGGACTCATTATTATTTGAACTGGTATTTGCATTTAGCTGACTGATGGTGTGCACTGTGCCTTAATTTCTGGATTGCAAGCTCAATTGTAATAGTTAGTAAATCATTTTTGTGTTAATGTTGCATCAAAATGACAAAAAAAGTTAAATTATGACACACAATACATAAAGTGGGGATTCTAGCATACCATGATCATGATAGCTGACCAAACATGAGGACAGGTTTGAGGCTTTGGATACAGAGACCATAAGAAAGAAACGAATGGTATACAGCTGCCTAACAAAACTGCAAGTGCAAAGAACAACTATGAGACAGGACTAAACATGCCAGACAAACAAAACAAAACATTAGGAATTAACATTTTATTGCCCTTTGATCAGCAATATTTCAGATGAAGCAGCCTGAGACCAGGACACAATCAGAAAAGCTCTCTTACAAAGGAAAGTAAACCGTCTATTTTAAAAAATACACATTTTTCAATGTAAAATATATTCAGTTCAATGTAGGATACACTTCTCAATTAATTCAATTATATTATATACTTTCATTGTTATAAATAATATATTATTAAGTTTTTTTTTTTCATTCTAGCACACCAGGTGCAAATACTAATGCTTAAAAATTTTCTGTTAATAGCTGGACCTGCTGAAATAATACAAAATTGAAGGAAACAAAGAGAGATTAAATTTTATGGATGTGGAATTAGTTTGTAAATAAGATACACAAATCTTAGAAGAAAACAGCACTGAGCTGAATGATATAATTATAACTTTGTAATGATCAGAAGTTAAATGCTGAATGGTTTGACAGCAGGACAACTGCCTATCATCGAAAACCAACCAAACACTGCAGTTAACTTTAAACTGACACAGAGAATAATCTTCAAAAAAAATCTTCTAAATCCACCTTTTACATATTTTCTGCACTTTTATTTACCTTTCCTCCACTTACAAATACACCCTGTTTTTTCTCACAATTTACAAATATATACAGTTTTCCTTTCCGCTCCTGATAGTTACTCTTGCTTTTCTTACATTACTTAACCCACTTAACTTAATCTGACCTTCAGCATAACACTTTCCTAACTGTACCAACAACAGTCTTACATTATCCATAAGTCCTTTTATATATATTTTATCATATTTGACTACAATCTGAAAGTGAAAAATCACATTTCAAAGGACACTTCTGGGAACAGCCTTTCTATGTTGAAGATCGGGCGACATGGGGGAGCTGTCTGGAGGGGGCCACTGTGGTTTTATCAGCTGAATGTCTTCCTCTATACTAAAGGTTTTCTTTGGTGGTTCGCCCTGTGGGGGCCAAACAATGGTTATTTTGTTGCAGTGCTGCTGGCTTTTATTAAATGTTTTTGTCATTTCATTTTCAACTCTGTGGGGTTTATCAACGGAATTTGAATTATGCATTGAATATCTCAAATAATTTTTTTCTTCAAGGGGGTTTGGTCCAGTGCTTCCCCCAGGATGGTTTTGTCCAAGACCACTGTCGTAGATTCCTTTGGATTTGAGAAGTTGCTTATAATGGGGTAGGCAGTAAAAATGTCCGTGGAGAGAGACGTAATTTCCCAAACTGCAAAAGCAAAAAGAAGAAAAGAATATATTTTCTGCAACTCTGTTGTCATGAAATAGTGTTTACGTATTTTTGATTTGTAAGAGAAAACAGAGCCCATACAAAGAAAATAATTTACATTTATATATCAGGAGGCAAAACAAAAACAGAGAGGGAACATTGCATTTATCTCACATTTACCTTAATTTATTTCTGCAGTGCTCACAGCAGAAACAAGATTTATGGTACTTTTTTCTGTCCACCATCAGAGCATCCATCGGATAAGCCCTCCTCCAACATATCGTGCAGAGCTCCGACCTCGGAACCCGAATCTGCTTTCCAAAGAGATTAAATAAGGTTTGTGAAGTCTAAGTGTGCAGCTTTGCAAACTATTTGCACTGTAGTAAAAATTATAAAGATAAAATAAATATTTATATTTTAAATGTCCCTTTCAGAGCAGTTATGAAAATACAGATTTTTTGCTGAACACTGATCCACTCACATGCATATAAAAAACATGCATTTCTCAGAAGTTTTTTTATTTTTATTTCTAAAAACTATTTAATTCAGACAAGGCATAATGTTCCAAAAAAAATATAATTTTCAGGTTTAAAACTGTACCACATTTTATTCTGTTGTGATATAATTTTATGGATCTGTAGTTATCTTGTCAAAAATGTTGCTTCATCCAACATTTTTACTTAAAAGTATAGTGGAGGATTTTCGGGAATTTTCGAAAAGACCTTCCCTCTCCACTTTAGAAAATGCACATGCACAACCCTGTACCTCCTGAGAGGGAGCGCCTATTAAACGTGTGCAAGAGCATGCATGAGCCCATTTATCTTCGTGCATGTTCTGTTTAAAAGATGCTGTTTGCATCACTCATACAAGCTTACTTAAAAAAAAAAAGATTTGCAATTTTTCCACTATGTTAGACTCACCACTGGTAAGAGAAAATGGGGAAGAGCACGTAGGACGGCCTTACGTAAACATATCACCGGAATAAATGACAATTAGGATTACCACTTATTTTGATGGAAAAAGAAAATCCTCCACTATTTTTTAGTTGAGTAAAACACTGAAAGTGGAAAGTAGTCATCAAATAAATAAAAAGCAATAAAAAGCAAAATAAGTTTTTGGTAAAATTGGATATACTCAATTACAGAGTAATTGTTGGCTCTTAACATCTGATTTCAGATCTAAATGTTATCAAAAAGGAAGTTATGGTAAATTGTGCTATTTTAAAATTTAAAAAGAGCAAAAATAGAAATGAAATCCTAGTTTTATTAATTTTATTCTTTTTATGTTATCATAACTTTGTGACCTTCCTTGTACAGTGGTTTGTGACATTGTGTATAAAAGGTGCATAGATTTGACTGCCTTATTTATGTAGCAGCTTAGTTAACCCATACATAAATATTTTATGTACCTTTCTTTTTTTCTTATGTTCTTTGTCATCATTTAGATCTTAATATCAATTGTAAGTAATCATATGTGCAGATCAGGATTATACTTGTCAATGATACAGAGTCATTAATGGGTCCCAATCCAACACTTTATTAAATGCGATGCATGGCACATACTGAAAAATGAAATAAGTTTAGCATTAAGAAATACAACATACTGCATTTCATCTTAGTGCATTTTAATAAACTCGCATTGTTCTTGTGATAGTCATTTACCTCTATGGTGACCTTTTTTTTGCATGCCAAGCCAAAGTCTTCAATAGACATTTTGTGCTTGAGGATATTTTTAGTATGAGAAGTTTGTGGAAGTTTAAGCAGTTGCTTGTCTGCTTATTAATTTAATAGCTTGCCGATAGATTGGTTCCTACCACATTACAAAGCTCTTTTAATTAATACTATAATAACAGGATTCAAAATATACATTCTTACTTCCCTAATTCACAGCTTTGCTTTGAACAGCATTTAAATAACTGGATAATATTTAAGGACTGGATTAAAATATGATTTGTTAGATTAAAAAAATAATGTAATAAAGTTCTGCAATATGTGCAAATTTGGCCACAATAGTAAAAAAGAAAAGAAAGAGTACAGTAGAATATTGAGAATAATATAGTGAAATGTTTTAGTAGTTATCATCTTACATAAACCTTGATTAGAACCCTCATCTGATCCCAGTGGTGCTTAATTTACATTCATAATCCATAATTCAACATTTATATTACAACATAATCAGCATTTCTGAGTTAAAAGGCACTGAATGAGATAGTATTCAGAATGTTGTTAATATAGCGAAATATTATTTCATCCATCCATCCATTTTCTGACACGCTTAATCCCAAGTGGGGTAGTGAGGGGTGCTGGTGCCTATCTCCAGCTGTCACATATTATTTAACCAAATCATAAAGAAAATAAATGGATCTTCTACATACAGTGTGATGTTATATTCATTTCAGATGTGGTCAGCAGCATTTGAATCTATGTTTGGATGAGAAAGGGGCTTTAGTATCGACTGAAAAACCCACTGTTTAAAAATATGTTTGCTAAAATGTTAGTCTTTACCAAAAGAACCTAGTGTATCTTGTGAGGATTTAAGATTCATTACTGGGTATAAATTTGTTGATCCTAGTAAGGCTTTGCCTGAAGATTTTCTAAAGAGCAAACAATACAGAGAAAAGCTTAATACAGAAAAAAAACTAAAAAGTAGTTTTCGTCAGAATTGGGGGAGTAATGTTAAAAATGAAGAACAAAACAGGAAAACAGTGAAGAAACAAAAATGAAGCAAGGTTGAAAAATCAGGTAGCAGCTGGACAACCTTAATATTTTAGTTTATTTCATCTAAAATAATCTCTTTTCAGTTTATGTCATGATTGATTCTGAACAAAGCTATGAGTTCAGTAATATCAGCAGCAGAGAATAAGAATAGCTAAGAATAGCGCACAATAGTCCATATTTGGACCAAGTGACAGCAACATGCCATAACATGAAACCATGCACTTGTTGAGCAACACAGCTGAACAGATGCCAGTTCAAGCTTTAAAGGAATGGCACACATGCATACATAGCTCAACTCATATAACAACCCACATTGGGTAATGGCTCACATGTAATCAATGATATTCATTGGCTGAGGGATATTAAAGGTAGCATATCAGAAATGTTTCCATATTTCTCTTTAGCAGATTTGCAGACATCTCTGTCAGGCCTTTGTTGGTGCTTTTCATTGTATAGAGTGCAAAAACAATCTTGCATAACCACATAGTCCATGCTATTAATTTCTGCTTTTCCGTGGCATGCGGTCTTTACCCAATGAGACAGTCGTTGTCTGATGTAGCACAGCTTTTGACGATGATTCTTCACAAACAGTGTAGCCAAGGTTCTTGAAAACTGTCTCGCTCTCTGTCCATGTTTTATGAAAATTTCTCAGCAGCTTTTCTGTGGCATCCTCATCATAAGTTTCTGCTCGCCTGGCAGCTTTCTTTTTCACGGCATCGGCGTAAGAAAAAGGGACCTGAGAGGTTGAGATGCTTTCGGAGTGCTGAGTGATAGCTGTCACTGTTCCAGTTAGTTTGTTGCCAAATTCATCAACATCTGAAAAATGCTCTGTGATTGTTTTGGTTTCTGCAAGGGCAGAAGGTTGTGCAAGGATTGTTTCTGTATTCCTTTTCAGAAAATGCAGGGGGGTACTTTGCCTTGAGCCTTCTTTGGTCTCTTGAGGCCTTTCCAGGACTGAGGTGTCTACTCTTGTTTCACTTAGGATTGACACCATCTCCTCCTTATCTTTTCTCTCCTCTGTAACAGAGGAGTTTTGCTTATCTATTTCAAAAACATTTCTAATCGCTTGAATGTTAAAACTTGGCATTTCCTGTTGTAGGATGCCTGCTTTTTCTTTATCGCATTCTGAGCTTTCTGTGTCACTGTGTAGGCACTCTGCAGGTGGGGTGAGTTCTTCTCTGTTATAAAGGGTCTCTTCTGGGGATTCAGTTTTGTTTACAAAGCTTGACAAGTCTGACCCGAGAGATTCATCTTTTTCTGTGTTTTTGTTTTCTGCCTCACAATCTACCATGTCAGGGCCCAGGCGTTCAGTGAGAGTGATGGGCTCCTTGTGCACAGAGATCTTATTAAGCTCTGCTTTTTGTGCCCCTTCAAAAAAATCCCGCTTTTCTTTGAAAGAAGCAGATATTAGATCAGAATCATCCGAATCCTCTGCAGCATTTGGCTCTTTTTGGAGCACATCATTTTCCGAAATAGTTTGTGCGATGTTTGTGTTTGAGTTCAGTGACCCAATCAGTTGCCCTGAAGTTTCCATAATTTGAGAATCAATTTTGATTTGCTGCTGAAAAGCTGTAGGCATTTCCACCACCTCAGATTTTTTCTCAGTAATTTGATGGGTGAGTAATGGTGGGGGTGTAACAACCCGCGAAAGCTTTGCTGTAGTTTCTTTGAGCCGAGCCAAATTTTCTGCCTTATCAAAAGTTGGTGAAGGTGTGATTCTCATGATTCGTGATGTTGGGGTGTCACATCTGCGTGGTGGAGGTGTTGGAGGGGTGGGCGGTCTGTGGAGCAGGGTGGGTGATGGAGTCACTCTTTGAGGCGAGTCTATTCTTCGCATGGACTCGATTGTTATAAATGTTGGAGAGGGAGGACGCATTCTGAGTGAGGGTGATGGAGCTTGAAGGTCGATGGATTTGCACAAACTCGTTTCTTCTCTCCTTATTTCACTTGAGGTGCTTTTAAAGGTCTGTTGTTCTGTTTTGGAGGAACAAATACTGATTTGTGATATGTTTTGCCCCACCAAGACAGAACCTTCTTTTTCTCCCTCACATTTGCGCATCTCAAATGTTTTGTCTGCAAGATCCATTAGTTTGGATTCTGCAAGTTTCCTAATATTCAACAGAATTTCTTCATCTTTCTCAGCATCACTTTCAGCAGCTCTTTGCTCCAACTTTTGCTTCATTTCTGGAGTGATGATCCAATCTGGCGTTGAGTTTAACAGCCTTTTTACAGATTTAGATACAGTGTTCTCTGAACTGCTTTGTATCTCTGTGATTTGAGAGATTAACACTTGCACGTCATGTCTCTGAGATCCCTTTATTCTCTCCTCCGTGAGATTTACAAGTTCATTTTGCTCTGACTTGCCTGTCACAGTAATTGGGACATTCCTGCTTTCTTTTGGTTGTTCCTTTGCGCTCTGTTGAATAGCTGTCACTTCTTTCTTTTGAGATTCCTTCTGTTGCGTTTGAGGTGCTTTTTGTTGCAGAGACTTTTTATCTTCTTTTGTGCCAGTGGTAATAGCCTCTCTCTTGATTTCAACATGCTCCACTTTTGTACCTTTGTGAATTTGGCCGATTGCTATTGTTTCATGTGCTCTTTGAGTCATTTCATTTGCTAGTCTCTTTGTTCCTGTGTTCGATTCAGTGACATTTTCTTTACTCTGACCTTGCTGTGCAGCCCCTTTAGACTTTTTAGATTTCTTCTTCTTCTTTGTTGGAGCTTGAGTTTCTAGCTGATTGCCATTACTGATCTGAGGTGTTGCAGCCAGAGCAGGGATAGGAATATCTTCCTTTATTTCTGGTTTTATCTCTGCTGCTTCAAGCTGTTTCACTTTGAAATCTTTTGAAACACTGCACCTCTCACTTTCATTGCAATTGCTTGTCTCAACTGGTGCTTCTTGTTTGTTGTTGTTCTTTTTTGACTTTTGATTTTGTTTGCTCACTTTTCCTTTTGCATTGGTGGACGTCTTTTCGATTTGCTGATCTGACACATTTTCTTGGCTCTTATTTGTAGACAGGTTTTTGTTTTTTGTTTCATCTTTAGAAACATTGTTAAGTACTTGGTTTGTCTTGGTTTCATCTTTTCTTTGATCTTCTGATTTTGTTTTTTGGTTTTTAATTTCTTTCTTTCCTTGGCCAGTTACACAACGGACAGCTGTCTCGACTTTATCAGTCTGGTCAGACTGTGCCATCTGATCAGATGACACAGTTACAGTTTTTTTTGTCGTTGTCTGCAAATGTTGTTCAACAGCTAAGATGGATGTGGTCTGCTGACCGGAAACAATCTTAGTGGTCTCATTTGTTATAATTTGCTGTTTTGCAGATGATATAACTGCAGAACCTGTAGAGACTTTCTCATGTTGAAACTTAACATTACTTTGGGCTGTATCTGATACCAAAACCTGCACTGAGGAGTCTGAGTGGGCTTGTGCTTTTGTAATTTCACTTCCTTCTTGTATGATTCCTGAGACACAGTGTTTAGTTTGATCCTTAGAGGACAGCATTTCAAAAGCAGCACGAAAAGAATCATGTGTGAGAGTGGGAGATGGAGTGGTTGGGGGTGTGTTTTCGTCCTTAAGTTTCCTGTATTTCTCCTCTGCTTTTATTAATGGTGTGTTGAACTTACTTGCTTTTCCTCTCATGAATGGTGGAGGGGAAGGTGGTGGAGTGAACTTTACAGGAGCAATGTAAACTTTCTTTAACGGTAGTGGTGAATCTGCTGGTGGAATTGGGGATGGTGGTGGTGTAAATTTAACAGGCACAGTGTGAAACTTTGTTAGTGGTTTAGGGGTTTCTGGGGGTGAGGGTAGGACTTCATGGGAGACTCTTTTTGAAAAGTCCATGGATGCTTCTTTTTCATTTTGGGTCTTCTGCACAGTTTTTTCAGATGTTGTCTGCACCTGTTTCTTTTTACCTAATTCTACTTTAGCCTCCAACTTTGGAACTGGATGCAAAGCAGGAGCTTTCACCTTTTTCACTGTCATTCGCTTTGCTGTTAATGGAGAAGCAGGGACTGCCTGCACTTTGATACCTTCCAGTTCTTGCTGAGGTGGTGGAAGTGGGAGGAAATCTTGCTCCCCAGTGAGTGGTGGTGGTGGGGGAGGAAGATGGTCACTGTCAGTATCAGCTGCTGGTGGAAGAGGACTGGGAGGGGGAGGAAGAAGTTCAGCTTCTGTAACAGGTGGTGGTGGCGGCGGTAAAGGCAGATCAGGCTCCTCTGATTGTAACTTTAAAAAGTAGTTGTCAGTTTTTACTTTTGCTTTTGCCAGTTTGTCCATACTTTTTTGGTTAGATTTCAGATTGCGAAACTCTGTTTTTACAGTTTTTATGCCATGGTTTTGGGTAATAGTTTTGTGCTCTACCACTGTGGATGTCTTTATTTCAACATTATCTGACTGATTAGCGATCACTTGATTTTCCTTAAATGTTTCAACTTGTTTTGCTGTTTTTATCTTTTGTATGTTCCTCTGGGAGTCTGGTTTCAGGTTTTTCACAGGGGGGCCTTGCTTGACTTTAACCCTTCTGTATGCTCCATGTCTGACTTTGGGAGTTTCCCGCCGTGCTGTTTCCATCAGTGATTTGATTGTGCCTTTAACATCACCCTTTATTACTTCCTCTTTCTCTTGTTGGGTTTGCTCCTGTGTCTCATATAATGACCTGATTGACAATTTGACGTCACCCTTTACATCATCTTCAAGGCTGAATTTATGTTGGGTCCTTTGTGATACTGGGGGCTCCATGAAGAGTTGAATGGTTCCTTTGACATCGCCTTGAACATCTATTTCCTGCTGACATATTTTCCTCTCACTGGAGGCATCTTGTAGACTTTGCATTGCCATGTTAATATCACCTCGCAAAATTTCTTCTTTTTCAACTTCCCTCACTGCTTGCTTTGCCAGTTCCAGGGATTTCAGGGTACCCTTTACATTTCCAGGAACTAAATCCTCAGCAACAAGAGCTCCAACTTTTGAGGTGGATGATTTCTCCAGAGATCTAAGAGCACCTCTAATATTTCCTGGAATAATATCTGGCTTCTCCACCTCTTTGTTTCGTCTCTGAGCCCTTTCCAAACATCGCAGAGCTTTTGGGATATTGCCTTTTACTACCTCCTCCTTTTCCACAACCACTGTCTGATTTACTGATTCAGACAATGAGCTCAAAGCAGCTTTTAAATCCCCTTTAACTATTTCCTCCTTCTGGATTCTTTCCAATGAGACTGTTGGCTCTGACATGAAAACTTTCAATGCATTGTGAACATCCCCTGGTATAACATCTTCTACTGTGCGCTCAATTTGCATTTGTTGTTGGCACAGGATAGATTTGGTATTCTTGATGTCGCCCCCAATGATCTTCTCTTTTTGAGCTGCTTCATCTAGAGTTTCATCAGATCCCAACTGCAGCTGTTTGAGATAATCAAGAGCTCCAGATTCAATGCATGTGGAGAAAAAACTGACATTTCCTCTTTCAGCGTCATCTATCTTTATTTTTATTGCTTGATCTGTTGTGTCTGAGCTAGTAAGCCTTTCAAGAGCACTCTTAATGTCCCCTTTAACAACATCTTCCTTTTCAACATTGATACTCTGGTCTTTATGCAGAAGGGAATACAGTGTCATTCGTACATCTCCTTTTTCATCCTCTTGAATAAGTATACCCTGTTTCGCTGATCCACTCTCACTTAGGAGTTTGTTGATGGCTTCTTGAATGTCACCATGTAAAATGTCCTCCTTTTCAATACTGCTTCCTGTCTCTCGGTTCAAGAGTTGCTCCACAGTCAAACTTATGTTACCCTTCTCCTCTGACTCTATGACTATTTGCTGCTTATTTTTTTCCTCTCTGTTCAGAAGGTTCATCATAATAGTCTGCAGATTGCCCCTGATGATTTCCTCTCTCTGTATCTCTGGAGTCTGCTTATTCATGAGCTGGTATTTGGCCATTCTTACATCGCCAATTTCATCAGCCTCAATTAGTATTCCCTTTGAACTTACTATTTTTTGACTGTAAAGTTCCTCAAGAGTTCCCTTAATGCTTTTCCCCAATATTTCAGTCTTTTCTACCTTACTCTCACTGAAGCCATCAAATGGTGTTGTTTCAAAAAGCCATGTTGTTGTTTTTACATCTGCTTTGGGAATTTCTTCTTGAATGACAGATATGTTCTCATCCTCCTCCACTTCTTTGATATGGTCAAGAGGATGTTTCTCAAAAAGCCAGACAGAATGTTTAACATCTCCTTTTGCAACGTCCTCCTTTTTAACAGTTTCAATTAGATTTTCAGAGCTCATGCTTCTTATTTTGTCAATGGACTGGGTTTCAAATCTCCACTTTGCAGACCTGACATCCCCTCTTTGTATTTCACTAACATTAACAGTCGTAATAGATCCTTCTGGGAAGCTGTCAGTCTCAAAACGTTGTTTATTCACTCTAACATTTCCCCCTTGAATGTCCTCCACAGTTTTGATTAAAGGTTTCATTTCTTCTGCAATTCTATCAAGAGGTTGGGTCTCAAATTTCCATTTGGCAGATCTGACATCACCTTTTTGCACATCCTGCTGGGTTACAGATTTGATGATGTAGACCTCATCTGTGTCTTTTATTGCATCAAGTGGCTTTGTTTCAAACAACCACCGAGTTCCAACAACATTTCCCTTTTTCACCTCCTCACTTGTGACAGTAGTGACCTCGTGGTAGTTTCCCTCTCTGTCTTGTATGGCATAAAGGGGCTGTGTTTCAAACAACATTGTATAATTTCTCACATCACCTTTCTCTTCCTCATCAAAGACAATTTTGGATGTTTCTAATTTTTCAGTCTCAGAGGAAGCTTCGTGGATTTTATCTAAAGAATAAGTCTCAAAAATAAACCGACCCTTACTGACATCTCCTCGTTGTACATCATTGACAGTTTGACTACTCATACATTCCTCCTGGCTGTCATGAATTTGGTCAATGCACTGGTTCTCAAAGAGCCATTTACAGTTCACAACATTTCCTTTTTGTATGTCCTCGATCTGAACTCTCTTGAGGTTTTGCATTACCTCTTCTGAAGAAGATGTCATGATGTCTGATGTTTGGTTTTCGAAAATATACTTTTTTCTTGACACATCTCCAGATGCAATGTCTATCTCTGTAACATGTTTGTAAGACCCTTTCTCATTCCCACTCAAACTCTCTAGGTTTTCTGTCTCAAAGAGAAAGCAAGCCATTTTCACGTCTTGTCCTCTTATGTTCTCTTGGTTTATACTGCGTGTCTTCAAAACTGTTTCAGTTTCATCATGGATTGAATCAAGTGTTTGGGTCTCAAACAGCCACGTGCAGGTTTTGACATCTCCCTTACATATTTCCTCAAATTCATTTTCACCTTTTAGCTCTACTTTTTCATACAAGATATCCATTGGTTTTGTTTCAAATAACCATTTGCAAGTTTTTACATCCCCTTTTACAACATCAAAGTTTTTACTGGTCTCCATAGCTTCTTCATCTTCGATATTGCTGAAGTACTTAATTGCATCAAGAGGCTGTGTTTCAAACAGCCATTTTGCAGTCTTGACATTGCCAGACAAAACTTCATGTTTGGATATGCCCTTAATAATTTGGTATTTTTCAATGCTGTCATTAAACTGATCAACTGGTTGTGTTTCAAACATCCATTTGTAGGTTTTTACATCTCCCTTAACTATCTCCTCACGACGTACTGTTTTTACCTCATGGAAGTGACCTAAGCTATCTTGCATTGCATACAATGCAGCTGATTCAAACAGATTCTTATTTGACTTGACTGATCCTGATATAACATCCTCTATTTCAATCATTTGAGATTCCTTGCTCTTGTTTACGTCTATGCTCTCAAAGATTTGTTTGTAGTTTGACACATCCACTTTATCGATTTCTTCTAGGTCAATCGTTCGTATTACTTCTTTCTTCTCCTCTCTTATTTGCTCCAGTGGTTGGCTTTCGAACAGCCATTTCTGATGTCTCACATCACCCTTCTCCTCATTAGGTTGTATGGTCTTTTTCAGTTTCCCAACTTCCACCCAGTCCTTCAGGTCTTCACTTGGAATCATTTCAAAATATTCTCTAGCTGATCTCACATTACCGGCAATAATTTCTTCTTTTGTCAAGGAGCAAGTATTTGAGTCATCCTTTAATTTATCCATTGGCTGTGTCTCAAAGACCCAACAGTTCCTACGAACATCTGCCCTGCAGCTTGTTCCATCCTCATGCATGAGGTCATCTTCAACATTTACAGTACGAACTACCTCTTTCTTCTCTTCTCGTATTTGTTCTAGAGGCTGACTCTCAAAACGCCACTTCTGGTGTCTCACATCCCCTTTCATTTCTTCTTTTATTGCCACCTCTCTTAGTTTTCCAACCTCAGGGCCTATCTTCCGTGCTACTTCAGGACTGCTTTCAAAAAAATCTCTTGCAGATCTAACATTTCCTCCAATAATCTCTTCAATAGACTCAGATCTCACATCAGTGGAATAGTCTTTTGGTTGAGTTTCAAAGACTAAGCGGTGCTTCTGCACTTCAGCACCGATAACGTCTTTTTTCTCCATTTGCAAACTGTTCCAATCACTGATAGAATTTAAGGTCTTTATCTCAAACAGCCATCTACCCCAATTTCCCTTGCTGCTATCCTCCATTGACAGACTGCAGACAAGTTTAAAAGGAACAAATTCTGTCTTTGTCAGGTCTAGAGGTTGAGTGTCAAAAAGCCAACGTGAAGCTATAGAGTTCTCCAGTTCAGTTTCAATTTTACGCACAGATTTTATTTCCAGAATCTGGCTTGCTTGTCCCATAATGACACATTTAAACTGAGTGTCAAAAGTGCTGGTTATTATTTTAACTTCTCCATTGATCTCTTCCAACACTGAACGCAGGCTCAACATGTGTCTCTCATCAATAGTCTCCGTATGCCCCAGGCTTTCCATTAAGCTACTATCAATCATGTAAATAGAAGCATTTCCATCCTCTTGAGAAAACACAATCTCTTTGGTCAAATCTTCCTCCTTGTGCAGTTTGTTTAGAGTGTCCATGGTTTGAGTTTCAAACAACCAGGCTGCAGCACGGACATCACCCTTGTCAATTTTGTTAAATTTGTTTTTATATTCCATTGAGTTGGTATTCAGTGAGCCCAGCTCATCTATTGGCTTGGTCTCAAACATCCATGCTGTGCGCCTCACATCTTTACCCACAATTATTTCCTGTTTAGTAATTTTCTTGTTGTCTTCATCATCATCGGGAATTTCATCTTTAATTGCATCCAGGGGTTTATTTTCAAACATCCAACGCATTGCTTGGACTTCTCCAGGGAGTATCTCTTCCCACTCTTCATACTCCTCATCATAGACATCATCAGGACTAACATCATCTTCCTCATAGGCGTACACTTGTCTCTCTACCTGGTTGTTCTCTGTTTCTGTGTACTCACTGTAAAACTCTTTTTCAATATTCTTCCGAACCTCTGGATGAATATGTTTGTATAGACGTTTCAGCTCAGACATACCCTTCTGCTTGAAATAAGATTCTCGATTGTGTGCTTGTTTGTTTACTGGCTCTAGAGGCTTATGTGAGGGAGGGCTCACTGGAATATTTACACTGTCTGATGGCAATTGTAGTAAGTCTGGAGGAGGAGGTGGTAGATCTTCAGGTGGAGGAGGTGGAAAGTCCTCAACATCCATTGTTGAAGCATGTGTTGTCTCAGTAGCAAATTCCTTACACACCTCACTTGTCAGCTTGTTACTTTGATTCAAAGTTGAAGACCACTTTGACTGACTGATGTCACGTCCAATCTTTGTAGGGAATAAAAATATTTTTTTTGTAAAATATCATTTAAAATGTGTTTATGTAAAACATTGAATACATTGAACTATATTTGGTAAAAGCAAACGTGTATTTTCTATAATAAATAAAATTGACAATTTGCAGATCGGAAAAAAAAAACGTTGAGGGCTTTTTTCCTTCACTTTTTCAGACCATATCCTCTCCTTTTTGATGCAGTTAGTCCAAAGTAGCAGCTTTGTTGACCTTTTTTATTATTTTTAAGTTGATAGGCTAAATCTAAACAGGACCCCCCCCCCCCGCCCCCCAACAAAACAATAAACAAAAAAACAAACATCAATTAGGAAGGCCCTAGTCCTTTGCCCTATTAACTGTAACAGTTAAACATACACTGAAACACAGCCTTTCCTTACCCCCATCTACCAGCCAAGTCTTCCAAACACTCTAGATCAGGCATCCCCAAACTCGGTCCTCAAGGCCCCCTGTCCTGCAGGTTTTAGAGGTTTCCTTGCTCCAGCACAGCTGATTTTAATTGAAAGCTGATTAACAGGCTTTTGGTCTACTGCAATCATTATAACCAGCTGTGCTGAAGCAGAGAAACCTCTAAAACCTGCAGGACAGGGGGCCTTGAGGACCGAGTTTGGGGATGCCTGCTCTAGATAGTCTTCACATTAACTGCCATTACAGTCTTCACATTAACTGCCATCACGTATTTAAGATAGGAGATTGTAGACAGTAAAAATCATATTGGGCCTTCACTACGTATATTAATTTCTGCAATCTCCCAAGCCTAAAAAATTTAAGTCTAGAGTGTTCTATAACAAAATCAGTATTTTAATATATTTTAAAAATGATTACCTTAATTGGTTTTTGAGCAGCAGCCTCTTCTATTGTTCTTTCAAAGCGATCTCTCAGCTCCCTTGTTGTGTACCTTGGAAATTCTTCTTCTGATACTGGGGGAAAAATGACAACCAGGAAGATATTTATGTTAGCCTATCAAGGCCGGCCACAGAGAGCAACCATAAAAATGTTAATCTTTTAACATCCTGCCTGTTTCATTCTGGTGGTTTTCATAACTTGACGACAGGTTGTTGTTACTGCAGATAACCTGTATGTTTTAAACAAGAAATGGTTAGATAAAGGCATGTCACAAACTAATAGGCACATAACTCTAAGTACACAGCCTAAAATTCATATCTATATGAGTAAATAAACAAAATATATGATAAATGATTTTAATCTCGGTTTTTAGAGCATTATTTTTGATCATTTACATATATGTAAATATGCAGAGATCTTGTGCTTTTTTTGTATAATAAAGATTAGGTGGCAAGAAATGCTATAATAATCAGTTTTAACTTCACTAAAGTAACAAGGATGCAGTGCAGCATGAACACATTGATAAAAATGTTGTGCATACCATACTTTCTTGGACATTTAGCTGCTGACAGCCAGGGACAGCCTGTCTGCTTCCACTTGACAACGTTACCTCAGAGGTTGACATTTCCTGCAAGGGTTAAAAAAGGTATTTGTCAAAGATGATAGATCACATACCACCTCATAAATATTTAACTCTATTGATGGCTGCGTAATATACCTAACCGAAATTTACTAAGCAAGTCAAATCCTGATTGTAAACCAGGGAATGCCAGATGTCAGATGAAAAATGAAATTACTTACTACACATACTTCTATTAGCCGAGATTGGGTGATAGTACATGATTGTTAAGTGAGAGAAAAAAAGAATTTGAATGTAAAAAAAAAAAAAAAAAATCAACCATAAGTGTATTCAGCCCCTCAATGCAATAGTTTGTAATATTTTCAAAGTACTTAAGCCAGCATGTGTGTGTTTGCTTAGACATTTAGATGTCAAAATGCTCTACCTAATGTGCTTTGATAAACTGTTCAAACCCTGTCAGATTGGACAGAAAATATCTGTCAAATATTGATAAAAATGCTCCATCAGTTTGAACCCTATAGGGCAGGGGTAACCAATTAAAAAATCAGCGGAGTGCGAATACAGAAAATCCTCAACCAGTGAAGGCCCGAAGACAATTTTAATTATAATCTGTTATTTTAAACAGAATTTTACACTGAAATAAAATGAGATTTTTATGCATCAATGTTATAAAATAACTTTTTAAATAAAAAAAAGAAGAATCTAGACTGTTTTTTGAAGTAGAGAACAACAATTTCAGTTTGGTATATCGCCAATTTCCTGATGACCGCTGTACACTTATCTGTGACCTCTGCTATAGGGGATTTACCACTTATACATTACTTCATAGGAGGCCAGTGGTCAAGGAGAAAAAAACCAATAGTTATCATGCAAGAGCAGATCAGGGCAGAAGCTTTTGTCAAAGATCTTGCGCTTTTGGTCATGATCAATTTGTTATGATCATAGCTAAGGGGCACAAAAACATACTGGTAAACTGAGAGCTTTGCTTTTTGGTTTTGTTCTTTCTGCACAACAACAGACCAGAGCAGCACCCACATAAAAACAGAAGAAGCCAGAGTCCATAAATTGTGAAAAAGAGTCATAAACTCCTTCATTTGAGGCAAAGACTGCATCAAGACAAAGAAATATAATGTAATCTCACTGAAAGAGCCACTTCTTTCTCATGTCCCCTGGAGGGTGGCAAACAAATTTCCCCAAAGCAGGGGAGAGTAAAACCATTAGTTTTTGGACCAATACACTTTCTCACACTTTCTGACATGCAGAAAGGCATGCGTTAAAGTTTCTCCATACGCCTATGTTTTGAGGTATGGAATAAATGCTTAGACTTGCAGTGTTAAAGCTTGAAATACCATTACACAACCTTAATAATAACTGAACTTTATTGTTTTTTACATTGTAGAAATTTACCTCTGCATTTAACCCATCCCCTTGGGGAGCAGTGGGGTTCCCTTGTGTGGAGCCTTGGGAGGGGTGTGGGGTTAAAGGTTTTGCCCCAGATTGTAGACTGTAGGGTTCGAACCGAGTACTTGCAACCTTCTCGGAGTACAAGTGCACTGCTCGAACTAACTTTCAAATCTGCTTTTAAAGTCATCATAAGTATATCACTGGCTTTATAGTGCTATTAGTTTGTTAATGTTCTCTATAAAATCTCAAGGACTCGGCAAATAAGTTGTTTATACTTTTGGCATTTAATAAAATTTGGCACAGCTATATTTTTTACTAATTAGGTGACCATGAATGCCTTGTTTTTTAGGGGTATTAGAATGAAAACGGAAGAATGCAACAGCTAACCACACTATTGTGTTTAAAAATTATATACGTATATAAAAAAAGCTACTTTCTGTTGATTCATACCAAAAGAACCTACTATAAATCCCAGCAGACACGCTAAGTTGTCTTTATGGTATGTATGGTACAGTACATCAACGAGAAGTGCCTGCTGGGAAATTTCTTCAATTACTGATGCAAAACATTAAAGAGATGTTTGTATTTTTGTAAGGAACTATGCATACAACCTCACCAACAACTCAGTTCATTATTCTATTTATAAAACTCCCATTTACATGATTCAAATATTAAAGGTTAAGATGCATCAGAAACCAGCCAAGGTCCTTACAAAACACACTTTGCAGCTTATTTCCCCCAGAGCGTCTTGTAAGATCCTAATTCATCTTTGTACCTGCTCAGTTCTGTGTTGAAATTTGAACTGAGTTACAGTGTGTGATGTTGCAGCTTCCTGGGTATGAATTTGTTTCCTCATGCTTGTAAGTCCCCCAGGTAGGGAACAGACCTCCGAGTCCTCCATGACCTAATGAAGCAGGAAACACTGTTAGCTGCTTCCACTTTTACAGTCACATGGCTACTAAGTAGGGATTTTCTTACTGGGATGCAAGCAACATAAAAGGCAGTCAGTGTTGTGCAGATTAGTATGCAAACTCCTTAACAGTTGTTTAAATCTGTGAGCTATCTCCTGATAAGTCAGCTATTTTCATGCAAAGCATAATGCAAAAACTGACCCACAGTCACAGATGTGAAGGGGATTCTAACAGGTATTTCTATTTTATTTATCTCCTGTAAGATTTAGTTGCAATAGAAATAATTATCACAATGTGTAAGCAGTCTTACTATGCATCATGCGCATTACACATGACAG
Organism: Cyprinodon tularosa; assembly: GCF_016077235.1. Taxonomy (NCBI): domain Eukaryota; kingdom Metazoa; phylum Chordata; class Actinopteri; order Cyprinodontiformes; family Cyprinodontidae; genus Cyprinodon; species Cyprinodon tularosa. The sequence goes on along the minus strand of NW_024038976.1, from coordinate 754,119 downwards.
GACAGAATAGAAACAGTATATCTGCCTTTTTAGTGTAGCTTAAATATTCCGGTACAAAATGAAAGCAGCTTGCTTGATAGATGGCTTTAGTGTGCAAATCAAAAGGCTGGAATACCCTGTTGGTGATGGTGTGGTCTGTTCGCTTTGGGACAGCTGCCTGGGATATAGCCTCAAAGTTAGATTGCGGGATGAAGACTGAGTCCACAGAGTGAATCCTGATTCCTCTGGTTTAAAACTTTCCGGATATCCTGCTCTGGTTGAACCTGCACTGCCAGCGGCTGAGGTAGACATATACAAGAAATGTGCAAAATCTTAATTACCTGTTTTTTCCAGCAATTTAAAACCAATAATATATTATATATTTAGCTAAAGAAACAAGCATGTAAAGTTAGTACAGGAGAGAGAAAAAAAATTATTAATAGTTTTAAAGATTAAAGAAAATACCATACAAGTCCTAATGCTGCAAATAAATTAATTGTCCGCAGGCTCACAATTAAAATCAGTTGCACACCTGACTTCTGGCTTCCAGCTATTCGCAGGATGTGGAAGATTTATTTAAAAAGTGATAAACAACTGTACAATGTCAGTCACTATCATGATTTACTGGAATTTTTACTTTATGCCTCCTTAGAAGAAATATTGAGTTGCTGGTGAATGATAGTGGTAATCTATTTTTAATGTATAGCTCCATTTATTAAACTCTAAAATTAATGAGTACCCCTGTAGTTTCATGACCTATGAAACTATGTCTCATATCATTTCAAGTTTTAAGGTACTCAAGATTCAGATTGAAACTGTTGCACAAAAAGATTTTGCAAACCTTGCTTGCAGATCTTATTTAAGATCTAAATCGGATTGGATTTATTTAATTTGGTTGTCTGAAAGACACATTACCGGCTGCTCTTTTGGGTTTATTTCTAATTGTTAGGAAAAAGTGTTTTTTTTTTCTCTAATTGATAAACTCCAAAGACTCTAAACCCAAATTTTACACTCTTCTCCTATCTGGAAATATGTACTGTTAAAATCTGCTTGTAACAATAAGAAAATACACTATTAAAACTGTGTTATCTAAAATAGAGTAATGTTCTTTAAAACTGATCAAAATTTACTCAGATTTTCTAGGCAGTAGTTGCAGTAGCAACTGACAAATACAACCCAAATAAACGTGGAGGAAATTGCTTTTATGATGATAAATTGTAATTTTGCGTGTTTCAGTTTAGGGTTTAAAGGATGGATGTGTAAAAAAAAATCTTTGGCAAAATACTGGGTGAGAATGGATTCTGCTAAGTGAAATTTTCTGGGTAGTAACTAAAAAAATTCAAATATGTCAACAGTGCCAGTCTATCACATGGGAGGCTGGGTCGGGACAAGAGCTCGAATATCAAGAAAGTGAAGTTATCTCGGTGCCATGTACTTGCAAAAATAAATCCAGGTTATTTTAGACTTAACCATCATGGGTCTTGTTTCTCAGTGAAACACAGAGGAAAGCTGGGGGGTCAAAGTCCTTTTTCCAAAAGGATGTTAGAAACTTGCAATGACGACCTTATACTTGAGAACGCATTTTCAATTAATCTTCAAATTCCTTGTTTCATGAACTGGCTCTGAGGAAATAAAGAGTCTTGACAGCCAGAAGGTCTGGCCTTCATGAAAACAAACAGCTTAGCTCCTTGAATAACTTAACAGACTTTTTTCCTGATCTGTCCTTGGGCTGAAAGTTCTTTTAGGTTCTCATTTTAGTCACAGTTCAGTGTGTATTTTGCTCCCAAATCCTGCAATATGTTAGGGAAAATATTCAGCATCAACAATTCAGTGACAGCCCTTAACTATTTGTAAATTAACACAAATACAAAACTTGAAAGCCAGAATCAGACAAAAGCAAATTATCAAGAACTATCAGCACCTACCAGGTAAGGATGGTGTTGAATTATAAAAATATGATCTCAGCAAATAGAATTCCACAAAGAGCCCTCTGCACCCTGGCCTGCAGGGTCTTCCAAGCAAGAAGAAAAATCCCAGTCAATGATGGAGACCAGCTCCAGTGCAATGTTCACCTCTGTCCAACGAGCAGACAGTGACAGCTGGTTTTATTTTAGACCCTCCTCCCCCTACCAGAAGATGGTCTCGCGGTGTTTTTTACCCTTTTTTTTTTTAGGTTGTAAGGCTCCATGCCTCCTGCGTTGAGTCCCAGGAAAATCCTTACAGAAATACATGCTGGCTCTTGTATACAAAAAATCAGGTCAAAGTAGTTGCATCATCCTGTCTACCACAAGAATGTATTGCATACTCCAACAGCTGCTACTATTCTTCATTATGCGCCAATATATATACAGGTGCTGGTCATAAAATTAGAATATCATGAAAAAGTAGATTGATTTCAGTAATTCCATTTAAAAAGTGAAACTTGTATATTATATTCATACATTACATACAAACTCATATATTTCAGATGTTTATTTTGTTTAATTTTGATGATTACAAATGACAACAAATGAAAATCTCAAATTCATCATATCAGAAAATTAGAATATTGTGAAAAGGTTCAAAATTGATGGCCCCTGGTGCCACACTCTAATCAGCTAATTAAGTCAAACCACCTGCAAAAGCCTTTAAATGGTCTTTCAGTCTAGTTCTATAGGCTACACAATCATGGGGAAGACTGCTGACTTGACAGTTGTCCAAAAGACGACCATCGACACCTTGCACAAGGAGGGCAAGACACAAAAGGTCATCGCTAAAGAGGCTGGCTGTTCACAGAGCTCAGTGTCCAAGCACATTAATAGAGAGGCGAAGGGAAGGAAAAGATGTGGTCGAAAAAAGTGTACAAGCAAGAGAGATAACCGCACCCTGGAGAGGATTGTGAAACAAAACCCATTCAAAAATGTGGGGGAGATTCACAAAGAGTGGACTGCAGCTGGAGTGAGTGCTTCAAGAACCACCACACACAGACGTATGAAAGACATGGGTTTCTGCTGTCGCATTCCTTGTGTCAAGCCACTCTTGAACCACAGACAGCGTCAGAAGCGTCTTGCCTGGGCTAAAGAGAAACAGGACTGGACTGCTGGTGAGTGGTCCAAAGTCATGTTCTCTGATGAAAGTAAATTTTGCATTTCCTTTGGAAATCAAGGTCCCAGAGTCTGGAGGAAAAGAAGAGAGGCACTTCATCCACGTTGCTTGAAGTCCAGTGTAAAGTTTCCACGGTCAGTGATGGTTTGGGGTGCCATGTCATCTGCTGGTGTTGGTCCATTGTGTTTTCTGAGGTCCAGGGTCAACGCAGCCACATACCAGGAAGTTTTAGAGCACTTCATGCTTCCTGCAGCTGACCAACTTTTTGGAGATGCAGATTTCATTTTCCAACAGGACTTGGCACCTGCACACAGTGCCAAAGCTACCAGTACCTGGTTGAAGGACCATGGTATCCCTGTTCTTAATTGGCCAGCAAACTCTCCTGACCTTAACCCCATAGAAAATCTATGGGGTATTGTGAAGAAGAAGATGCAATACACCAGACCCAACAATTCAGAAGAGCTAAAAGCCACTATTAGAGCAACCTGGGCTATCATAACACCTGAGCAGTGCCACAGACTGATCGACTCCATGCCACGCCGCATTGCTGCAGTAATACAGGCCAAAGGAGGCCCAACTAAATACTGAGTGCTGTACATGCTCATACTTTTCATGTTCATACTTTTCAGTTGGCCAACATTTCTATAAATCCTTTGTTTTTATTGGTCTTCAGTAATATTCTAATTTTCTGATATGATGAATTTGAGATTTTCATTTGTTGTCATTTGTAATCATCAAAATTAAACAAAATAAACATCTGAAATATATGAGTTTGTATGTAATGTATGAATATAATATACAAGTTTCACTTTTTAAATGGAATTACTGAAATCAATCTACTTTTTCATGATATTCTAATTTTATGACCAGCACCTGTAAATCTACAACAAAACTCTGAGAATCTATCCATATTTCCTTTTCCAGAGACCAAAATGGAATGAAGAGGACTTCAAGCAGGTGCAAATTCCTTGGGACAGAAATTAATGTTTATATGCTGCCATCTGATTTTAGATTAGTGATGTAATGCTGCATGTTGAGGGGTGCAGAGTTTCTGGCTGTAAATACAAGCGACACCTCTAAGTGTGGAAGGAGAAGTGTGGCTAGTTTTGTTTAGCAAAGCTGCTGACTGTGGCGCCAGCCTGGCTGTGGAATCTCATGGATGGTTGCTCAGTCTTCACAGATCAGACATGTCTACCATGCATTGGCTCAACCACAGCATGGGTAACTCATACCTGCGTTTCTATAGACCACCTGTTCAGAAGATAAATGTCATGGGGTTTTCTGCTTTTGTACGATAAAATTTGTTTATTATCTTAAAATTAGAATTAAAAAAATATTTGCACATATTTTGCATGTAATTGTCTTAATTGTTTTATTCCAATTCAAAAATGATTGGCTCCAAGTTCCTTATTAGTTTCAAAGGAATATGCTGTAAAATCAAAGATTAAAAAATTTATTAAATATTGAACTATATACTGTCTAAATACATACAGTACTTTGCAAAAGAGGCTACGAAAGGCTGCAAAGGACTTGAGACCAGATAATCTGCAACAAGGCTTGACTATGTTCACAAATACAAAGGATAACGAGAGTCCCTGAAAAACCAAAACAGACATTTTAAATGTAACATTTAAATCATCCAATTGGAATGTTATAATTTTACATTTTGAACTGAATTATTAATGAGAAAATGCATTTGTTTATTATTCCATATTTTTATTTGAAAATGTATTTTAGAATCCTGTATCTAAATGGTGAATGGCCTGTACTTATATAGTGTTTTTTCAAGTCAGAGGACTTGATCAAAGAGCTTTACACTACATTCATTAAGTCATTCACTCGTTCACACACTGATGGTGGTGAGCTACATTACGCCACAGCTGCCCTGGGGCTCACAGACCGAAGTGAGGCTGCCATACAATGGCGCCACCAGGCCCTTTGACCACCATCAGTAGGCAATGCGGGGGAAGTGTTGTGCCCAAGGACACAACGGCACTGAAAGCCGGGGCTTGAACTTACAACCCTCCAGTTGCGGGGCAAACTCCTTTAACCAATGCCACTGTTTAAAAACCTTTGATTGCAATCAAATTTTAATTACAGCATGCAGGCTGTAACCACTAGCAGGTTGTGCATTTTGTTTCTCTGCAATTAGCTTCATGCTCTCTGTGAACATAACAAAAGGACACGTGCTTTATGCACAACAGTTGGAAACCTGAAAACAGTCATAAAAATATGATTGTTAATCTAATTCAGATATTTTTGCACGTCATGGCTCCTTGGAAATTGTAAAGAAAACTGAGGGTAAAACATGTAAAGTACTTATCCATAGAGAAGAAATATATTTTTCCCTATCAAAGCAAACCTCAACTAAGAAGAATAAGCCCTAAATAACAACAATTTCATCCTCTAATAAGAATTATTGGCAGCTTTTAAAAAAAATTCCCATTATGTAAAGGAGCTACTCAGAATATAGACCAGAGGATGCATACAGATGTAGGTGTTAGTAATGCTATGCTAACTGAGATAATTATTATTATCATTATTATGGCACAAACACAAATAAAATATAAGCTTTTTATCCAAATTAATAAGTTGGACAGAGCTATTAATAATGCTATATATGTCATGATTTTATCCAAAGAACTGACCCACATGCAGAAAACCAAACAGAGAGACCAGGAGAAGGTTTTACAGGTTTATTATGAACTGGTAGAGAAGGGTCCAGTGCTGCTCTGAACACTGGCGAGCCGGGACTGAAAAATGAAGGGAAAGATCCTGCGGTTAGTTCAGGCTCAGAGGGAAATTTGTGTTTCAATTTGTAAAAGGGAAAAAAGGCAACAGGACTCATGTTCCCAGAAAAAGAGTCTCTTTGAATCCAGTCGGTGTGGGTTGTTCCAGTAATAGACTTGCTCGTTGGAAGGCGGACAGGGTTTACGCAGGTTGAGGTGCTTCCTTGAGGAGCGGAGGAGCTGACTGCCACTTAGATTTCCTATGGTACTTGAACAGTTTCTTGTGGAGATGAATCCCCTGCTCAGTGTGAAGCCCAAACAATCCTTGGCAAAAAGTAGATCCAAACCTCCAGTTTGAACCCCCAGCTCAGATTGACGCTCAGACAATCCTTCCAGGGGCAAAAGGTCCAAAAAAATCCAGTTTGCAGGAAGACTTCATGCCGAGAGGCGAAGACAAAAAACAACAAGGTTAACACTCAGGTGACAAAAAAACTCAGTTTGACTCAGCAAAACTCAGCTTGGCTAGTGTACCCAAAACTGGCAAACACTCTGGCGTCGAGGTAGTGGCAGTCAGCAGCTTAAGAGTCCTCCGGTAATGAGGCAACCATCCGCAGGTGTGTGAGAAGGCCAATGAGAAGCAGGCGCCACCTGGTGGTCGAGGGAAAACAAACAAAAACACAACCCACACAAACTGGATTCCTAACAATATAGAACAATATAAAACATTGTAATCATAAATAATAAATGAGAAAAGAAATGATAATCTAGAATAAATAGAGTTCAGTTACACACACACATATATATATATATATATATATATATATATATATATATATATATATATATATATATATATATATATATATATATATATATATATATATATATATATATATATATATATATATATATATATATATATTGCCATACTGCCGATGGAGTGGCGACCTGTCCAGGGTGGACCCAGCCTCTCGCCCTTAGACAGCTGGAGATAGGCACCAGCACCCCTTGCGACCCCACTTGGGATTAAGCATGTCAGAAAATGGATGGATGGATGAATATGTTTTATAATTTGTCATAATATATATTATATAAATAATATATAAAAAAAATTATATATAAAATTTTAAAAAACAATTATAAAATCAAAACACAGTTGGTCAATATTACACTCTGGAAATTCAGTGGAAACTTTTCTAGAGGTTTTCATTTTGACCCTTTGCTGTGTTTGAAAGAGACTCTGGTGTTGCTCACACCAGTGAGCACTGCATAACCAAAGGCAGAAAAAGCCATGCAGTGCATGACAACGAGCTACCAGATAGCATTACAAGTAAGCCTTTAAATCAAGAATTCACACACAAGAAAAAAGCTTTTTAAAGAGAGGCATATGGTTTTTCTTTGTCGTCTGTTTTAAGTTTAGTCAAATAAAAATTTTGGAAGAACTGCTTTGCCACAGAACTGTGTTGTTAGAGCTTATCACCTTCTGAATCTATCTCACACAAAGGGAACAATTTATATATCCCTGTAGTTTTTGGAGATTCCTATTAACTAATAAAATGTAATATCTTTTTGCTTTTGAGTCCTGAACTTCAACTGAAGGTGAGTAAAATAGTTTATGCATGAGATGACATAAAAAAAATGTACAGCTTCATTAAAATCTAGCAAGGCTATCTGAAGATGTCAGATCTGAGCTGGCATGTGCTTCAAAATGCCTGAACAATTCTTTCTTAACTCTTAATAAAGCAGCTTTGCTAAGCTTCTTTTAGTTAGAACTCTCTGCATGCTTGTCTGAGCTGTTCACAGAGTATAACATTGTCTTTTGACCACAAGCCTACCATGAGCTTTAAAAATTGACACCAGGAAAAAAGTATAAAATGTGAGTCTGGGAAGGGGCTATGGAACTGAATGCCGTGTGAAAATGAATATAATTAAACAAGTGTAGTAAGATAGCGTATAAAAGTGTGACAGTATTTCAATGATTGCTTCAAATAATGGGACAGAGCAGGAACCAAAATGAGATGAGGCTTTTTTCTTTTACCAACAGTTCATTAAATTCAACAACCTCTACAGGCCTTAATTTAAAAGCAGGTAAACTTTACACAAAGTAGGTTTCCTTTTACTATTAAATACAACATGTAGAACATATTAACAATAAACACTGCTTTTACAATATTCGGCAAGGGGATAATACTAGAACTTTCCACATTTTGTCACAATTTAATCACAATCTTCAATAGATTTTATTGTCATGTTTTTGCAAAAAAACAGCAAAGGCACTCGGTAGTGGAAGGAAAGATTACAACTTAACTCCATTGACGAGTTCTATAATGACTAAAGGGGGTTGAACTGCATTTTGCTTTGAAATATCAGAGTAAAAGCGTGGAATACAAATGTAGTTACTTGTTTTTTAATTTGAAAAACAATTTGAATAAAAGATGAAATATTTTTCTTTCATTAAAAAAAAAGCTGTAAAAAATGTGATTTTCTCTCAGGGAAATACCCTGACATCTAGGGTCGTAGAATCACAAAATGTGAGATTAGTGTTAGCAGTTTTGAGAGGCTCTGTTTATGTAACAAATTGGCTGTTAAATGCATTTTCTGCAAATGAAACAATCTGCTTCAACACTGCCAAATAATGTCCATCATATGTATGACTGTAGTGTGGTGCCTACACTTGCAACGCTGATTATCTGTAGATAATGTTGACACTCTGCCAACTTAACTAGGCACATCAGCTTGCCAACATTTGCTCATTAGCCAAAGCATATAATGTGGGGATTTGACGAGAATTCCTCAAAGTGTTTAGCAGTCCATGACAAACTGATGATGAAAAGCACAGCAGAAAAAAAAGGATTTACCGTAATAAATATTAATACTGTGCTTATAGTCAAGCTCCTGGCTAGAGTTTATCTTTTGAAACATAACTGTACACATATGAGAAAAATTGTTGGTTCCCCTTGTTTAATGAAAGACAAACCCACAATGGTCACAGAAATAACTTGAATATTACAAAGATTAAAATAAATAAAAAAAAACTATGAAAATTCCTATTCTACATATTCCAGGTGTTATGCTTACTGCATAAATTCAAAACATTTCTCCTTAAAATTATGTCAACATGTCTAGTTTTGGTGGTGGTTTGGCCTTCTGCTGTGGAGTTTAGATGTGTATTGACCTAGAACATTTTTAAGCATTTGAAAGGCAGTCAAAAAGAAACACTCTTTGTTTGTCCCTGATATATTTAGTTTGGTGTTGGGTCACTGTGGAGAAAGGTACTTTCCAAAAGCATTGGTTGAACATGTCAGATAAGAGACATTCATCACAGGACCAAAACCAGTGATAATTTGGTAAAACATACCAAGGTGACGTGTAACAAGTGGCACCAGTAGGTGTTGCATTCTCCGTAGCCTGAGCCTCTATAGAGGGGAACCTGTAAGGGTGGTAACCAGGAGTTCACTTCCTATGTCTGGGAGCAAGGGTGTGGTTGTTCCATGCTGTTGGCTGGCTGGGGCAGGTTGGGAGGAAACTGTTTTAAGTTGATCCTCTTCAATGAGTTCATGCTGATTTGGTGTTTTTTATACAAGGTTGCATTATTGGTTTTCCGGTGGTAGCATTACCTGAGCGTGTGGTTGTTCGACCCCTCAGGTAGGCTTTTACATTTACTGTTTTAAGTGACACTGGTAAGTAGTGTTTTAATGTGGTTAGACTGATATGATTAAAGTGTTTAAATGAGCATTTGGTAATTTTGTATTTTTGTTTTGACAGGGTTGTCATTGCTTCCTGTTGTCCTTTAGAGTTTGTTTTCTTTAATTATTTTTTTGTTAGTCTGCTCAGGTTGAATTGTTTTTTTTTATTTTAAGTGTTTGTGAGGGCGGACTAAAAACTTTCCATTTATTTGGTTTGTTTCTTGTCACTTCCTGTACGTTTACATTCCTGTAAAATTTTATATGTTCGCATTTGCATTTTAATTTTATACAATAAAGATTTGAAAAATTAACTTTTTCGCTTATTCTTTCCCTTTCGGCCACAGTAACCATAAGTCGGTGTCACTAAGCATAAAACTTGCATTTGACCCATAGAAACCCCAAATTCGGACCTGTAACAATTGCCGTTGCTGGTAAACAAGTACGGGAAGTGTTTTTTTGTTTTTGAGTTGTTGTGTGTGATTTAAGTTATAGAGGACAGCAGGGGCAGCTGGGTAAGAAAAAAAGCTGGTGAGAAGGCATCAACATGGATTTTTCCAGTGGCGCTGGAGCCGGGGCGCACTTTCATCTGGTTTGGTCTGCCGCGGTTTCCGTAGGCTCGTGAACTCGCAGGCGCGCGCTTTTAGGAAATCCTATACACTACTGTTTATGCTCTAAAAACATTCTAAATGACTTTGTTTCGAGTAAATTATGGACGCTACCCACTCAGGACACTTGGAATACATTGGACGAGCAGTATGGAGGAATATTGACACGTTTTTTGTGGACTTTTATGGACCTTTCTGCCTCGGGCACCATAGACCTCCATTATTTGAATGTCAGCAGACAGTAAGAAGCCTCCCAGATCTCCAGATGCATTTGAGATATCAAAAAAGTACTCCAGAGTGTTGTTCAGCATGGGGGTGAGTAGAAAATGAAGGCTAATCATGTTTTGGGTGTACTATTCCTTTAACAGCAGTGGGCTCAGACTCAGAAAGACCAGCCACCTCTTCAGGAGGTACAGAAACTGTAGGGCACAATCCCGTTATTTATGTGCAGCAGGAAAACAAACTGTAATTATTTTCTGGGAAACTGGATGGTGCAGAGTCGCTGACTTTGGACGAATGGATCGAACTGATGAGAGACTATGTGAATATAAGAGGGAACACAGAAAAAGAATGACCGCAGATTATCTACGAACATCTAGAGGACGCTGCCCAGACTGAAATTAAATTCTTTCCACCAGCCCAAAAGGAGAATGTGGAATGTATTTTTGGTCTTCTTAAAGATGTTTATGGTTGTATGCATTTAAGAGTTTCACTACAGTGCAGGTTCTTTGAGAATAGGCATCTTGAAGGGGAATCATTGTTTGATTATTCTCATGCTCTTATGGACTTGATGGATCAGTTCTGTGATGGGCCATTCTTGATGTTAGAGGGGGGGCACTAGGTGGATGGCACAACATGAACATCAGTTATCTAAATACAAATCTAACAGTCCACTTCTCAATGTAACGTCTGCCTCTTGTGAGAGTTCTGTCTCCCTCCCTTCTGAGTAAGGGGAACTTTAATTGTGGATTATAAACAATTAAACTCTAAAACCAGGAAGGATGCATTCCCTTTACCCAGAATTGACAAGTCTTTAGATGCTTTGGCAGGGGCACTGTGGTTTACAACATTAGATTTGGCAAGTGGGTACAGTCAGGTTGAGATGGCTGAGAAGGACAAGGGAAAAAATGCTTTTTGCACTTCATTGGGGCTGTTTGAGTTTAATCGCATGCCTTTCAGATTGTGTAACGCACCCAGTACTTTTCGGCGCCTTATGGAGTGTCTGTTTGGGGATTGCCATCATCAGTCACAGCTGTTGTATTTAGATGACGTAATTGTCTTTTCATCATTTGTTGAACAACTCTTGGAAAGATTACATCAGGTATTTTCCAGGTTAGAAGCCCAGGGGCTAAAGGTGAAGTTGTCAAAATATTATTTTTTTTTTTCAGAAAAAAGCTAAATATTTGGGTCACGTAGCATCAGAAGAGGGTAGCAGCTGTACGTGACTGGAGGCAATATAATACTCTGGCAGAACTTAGTTCATTTTTGGGGTTTGCCAGTTACAATCGGAAGTTTACTTGTGGTTTATCAAACATGGCTTCCCCTTTAAACTGTCTTGTTGCTAGGTTGCTTCATCCTTGGGTGCCTTCTGGGATGAGGAGTTTGAGCAGAGTTTTCGCGAGCTCAAAGCTGCATTAGTGACAGCTCTTGTTCTTGCTTACGCAGACTTTCAGAAGCCATTTGTTTTGGAAGTAGATGCCAGTCATGGAGGGTTAGGAGCAGTGCTCTCTCAAGATCATAGGGGAAAATTTCGCCCTATTGCGTTCGCAGGTCGCAGTCTGAAGCCCACCGAGTGGCACATGAATAATTATAGTTCTATGAAGTTAGAGTTTGTTACTCTTAAATGGGCTGTTACAGAAATATTTAGAGAGTATCTGTTGGGTAATAAATGCACTGTCTTCACAGATAACAACACACTAAGTCACCAGGCTACAGCAAACCTTGGAGCAACAAAGCAGAGGTGGGTTTCTGAACTGGCAGCTTTTGATTTGACTTTGAAATTCCAGTCTGGACTTCAAAATGCTAATGCAGATGCTTTGTCCCATCAATATGTCATAGAGATAAGGGGTTTTCTGGAGTACAGGAGATCAGTGTGTTACCCAGTCTGTCAAGCACTGACCTCTTTACATTGGAGCACAAGGACCCTTCCATCAGTTCTTTTATGCAATTTTTGACCCGGGAGGCCTGATGTTAGGGAGAGTAGTGGACTTAATAAAGCCACCCGTAAATTGGTTCAGCAGTGGAATCAGCTTAGAGAGCGGGAATCAATCCTTTGTCGCTGCACTTATGCTCCTGGTGGGCAGAGTGAGGCTGAACAGTTTGTGTTGTCTCAGTGTTTGCATGAAGGTGTCATCCAGTCAGTTCATGATTATCACGGCCATCAGGGGTCATTGCTGCACGGACATTGCTGCTAATTCGCTCACGGTATTATGTGCCCAATATGTACTAAGATGTAGAAAAATGGTGCAAAGACTGTGAAAGTTGTGTGGTGTCAATAGCGCTGTTACCAATACTTAAAACCTATAGGGGCACAATTAAAGCATCTAGACCAGGGGTCGGCAACATGCAGCTCTTTAGCCTTCCCCTTGCGGCTCCCTGGAGCTTTTTCAAAAATGTATGAAAATCGATCGAAAATCGAACCACGGTCCATCTATCTACTGGCATGACTCCTTACGCTTTGATTTTCGGTCGAAAACCGCAGTTGTCTGTGGATTTTTTTTGTGGGACTGAGTGCAAATGATAGGGGTTTTAACCTGCCCTTGGAGGAGTGGGTTGAGGAGCAGCAGAAATCGCTAGATTCTGCTTATGAAATGGTACACCAAAAAGTAGAGAGTAGAACAGCTCGGGGAAATCAGGATGTGGATGCTGCCCTAGATTTTCAGGAAGGAGGCCTGGTGTGTATCATCATTCAGTAAGGGGCTGCAACAAAATTCCGGACTTTTATGACCCAAACTCCATATAGAGTAGTTCACCCACTTTCTGATCAAGGGGTAGTCTACTCTATAGCGCCTGTGGGTCAAGAAGGACCCCTTCGTCTGGTCCACAGGGTTGAGCTTCGAAATGTACCTAAAAATAGCAGTGTGGAAAGGGGGCAAAATGCCCAGACAAAAAGGGGGAAAATTAAATGTTGGATTTGTCTGAATCTGAGGTTTGACCAGATGCTGAGGATGTTGAGGCTGGTATTTTGAAGGGTACGACTTAGGGTGTTCGGCCTCTTTCGGGCCAGGAATCCTGTGACTGGGTCCAGGGGTGTGGAGGATCCATGCTGTTGGTTGGCTGGGGTAGGTTGGGAGGAAAATTCTTTTTAAGTTGATCCTCTTCAATGAGTTCATGCTGATTTGGTGTTTTTTATACAGGGCTGCATTATTGGTGTTCCGATGGTAGCATTACCTGAGCATGTGGTTGTTTAACTCAGCAGCTAAGCCTTTACATTTACTGTTTTAAGTGAAGCAGGTAAGCAGTGTTTAGACTGATTTGGTTGAAGTGTTTAAATGAGAATTTAGTAATTTTGTATATTTGGTTTGACAGGGTTGTCACTGCTTCCTGCTGTCAAATGGATTATGATATTTTGTCTTTGATTATTTTTTTGTTAGTCCGCTCAGGTTGAATTGTTTTTCCTTTGAAATACTTGTGAGGGCGGACTAAAAACGTTCCATTTATTTTGTTTGTTACTTGTCACTTCCTGTACCTTCACATTCTTGTTAAATTTGAGATATTTGCATTCACATTTTATTTTTATACAATAAAGATTGGGGAAATTAAATCTGTTTCAGTTATACTTTCCCTTTCCGCCACAACCTTAAGTCAGTAACATGAAAACTCAGAATTGTAACAGATGCATTTTCACAAACTAACCTCCTGAAATTACTTTCAGAATCACATAGTATACTTTATTCAGCTGCATTATGGACATTGAAAGCAAAAAACTGCTTACTTTTGTATGCCTCGTTTTACTGAAAAAATATATTCAATTAATTAACCCACCAAGAAATACTCAAAGTAAATAAGACTCACAGCACAGCCCTATGGATACAACAATTTTTTTTTTAGGGTAAAATCCCCAAAATACAAATCTTTGATTGTATCTGTATAAGGCAAACTCAGAGATTCCAGAACATTATCTATGGGACCAAGGGAGGTTTTAAAAGTGCAGATGGCAATTTAAGTATCAAATGAAAGTGTCTTACATGAAGCAGAAGTTTACTTACCCGCAGAGAATAACTTACTCATTTATTCATATACTTTATAAAGTAAGATCTTTTTAAAAGGAAGCTTAAAGCGTATGATGAGTACAATAGCTAAGAACAAAACAGACTTCTACTGTTGTAACGCAACCTTAGTTTCAAATGTTGTATATAGCTTATTATTTAGTTGCAAAACATGTTAATTGAATTATATAAGTAAGCTTTAAAAAAAAGTGTAACTCAGAGTTTCTCCTATATTGCTAATGAACTGAAACCCAACACAAAAATTCCCTGGAATGCTGGTAAAATGAGCAGACATTTTGTCTTGGACTGCAGTCTTTGATGCAGTGAGGCGAATGTTTCCCCTCTTGCCAGCTGTCAGAGCTCCCACCACTCAGAACAAAAGCATTTTTCCAGACTGTCAGTCGGGTGCAGCCACTTTCTGAACACTGTGTGTGTGTGTGTGATGTGAGGGTGTACACACTGTCCTAGGGCCGGATCTATCAAAGGTTTGCGTGTATTAAAACGTGAGCTATTTCACTGCGCACGCTAAAAAATGTAAAAACTGATCTATCAACAGCGTGCTAAAAGGATTTGGTCTTTAAAACGTGCTAAATAGCGCCTCTTATCTATTTAGTACTTTTTCTGCAATGAATATGCAATATGGGGCGTTTACACGCTAAAGTGCGTCTTGTGGGAGGAGAACATGTAAATATATTAATTTAGCACTCGCAAAGTGATTTATCAAACCTGAACGCAATTTTGCTAACGGTATCTGACTCTATATTTAACACGTTTCAAAAGAAGGTGCAAATGGTCTGTATGCGTAATTGCGCACACATGGCAGCGGTTATTGTCGCAAGAAGGAGACATGGAAATAAAGCAAGGAGACGAAGAGAACGCATTTTTTCACTCCGTGTGAATATTTTTGCAATGAACGAGGAAACGATCATCAAAACATATCGTTTATCCAGCATTGCCATTTTGGAGCTGTTGGGGGAACTCCGAATGGATTTGGAGCCAGCCACAAGGAGGACCCACGCAATACCAGATATCACAAAACTCCTTGCAACATTGCACTTTTTTGCATCTGGGTCATTCCAGCGTACGGTTGCAGCGAGAGCTGGGATCTCCCAATCTCGTTTTTTCAGAAGTGCTGTCCGACGGGGTCGGGGTTCTCCCCCTGCGCCTGTGGAGCAACGTACCAAATGCTGCGGGGATCTCATCCACAGTCACAGGCCAATACAAAACACCTGTTTTTTTTTTTTTTTTTTTTTACTGCAGCACATACCACCTTAGGGAATAAAGGTTGCCAATTTATATATATATATATATATATATATATATATATATATATATATATATATATATATATATATATATATATATATATATATATATATATATATATATATATATATATATATATTTACTTATTTATTTTTTTTGTTGGGGGTCACTGTAAGATTTAAATTTCTTAATGCACTAGTTTGTACAGACTACAAACTACTTTGCCGCAAACCACAAAACGCGCAAAACCATCATTTAAATAGGGCGTCTCCAACAGTTTTGCACCTTCCACCAGTTACGCAATCACTCTTGTTAAATCACCCGCAAACCATGGTTCAGCCCCTCGCGCAAAATTCCAGTTTGCGAGCGCAAATTACTGCACGCAAAATTGGATCTTGATAAATCCGGCCCCTAGTGTGTGTTTGAACATCCATTTCACATTTATGAGAAATTCTTCATCGAGGGATGAAGAAGAATGAGGATGTAAAACTCTGATTTTAGAAATAGTTAAATAGACTGGTCTGGTTTTAAAAGTGATAGAGATTCTTGCTGGAACTTGTGAGTGACACCAAGTAAATATGAAATGATCAAGGGTGAATCAAGTAAGTGGAGTCTCTTTAAAATTGTCAGAGAAAGGACAGTGAGAGAACAAACCTAAGAAAAGGAGAATGAAGGTTATATTTCATCAACTTAATGATGCAGAAAAAAATCCTCTTTGCTGTTTTGACCCATCACTCTTTCTGATACAACCTTAATACATCTATGAAAAAAATATTTTTCATGTGTCTTTCCCTTTCATTTAGTTTGTTTAGTCTTTCCTGCAGTGATGCGATAATATGTTTTTTTAAGTAGGTAGAATGTTTTCTGTGTAATCTAAGATAAAGGCTAAACTAATGAGGACAATACATGCGACTTCCAAGAAAATGCTTGGCAATCTCTCCTGCTAAGAGTTAACCCATAAATGAGAATCATCCAGGAATTAGTAATAGTTCAACATGTTTGTATAACTAGGGCAAAGAGATTTCAGCTTACTGGCTGCTATTCATAAAGTAAAGATACAAATATGTACAGTGCTTTTAAGAAGAAAGTAAAAAATCAAACATAAATTAAATCCAATGCATCATCACAATAGCAGTTTGTGCAGTGTAGCACAATATGACAAAGGACTGCTTGAAAATAATATTTATCAGACTGTTTCATTGATGACATGCTTTATTGCTCTCTATGTACATTATAAAATCTAAATGTGATCAGTTCGATGGACTCGCAGTCCTGAATGCCAACATCAGACAATTTTGAATGAATGAAATACTTAAAGGGCAAATGGAAGTGTTTTAAAAGAATTATCAGTTGAAAACATATAAGGAAATATGCTTCCCGCAAAATTGGCACATAAAAAATTGTACTTGCGAGCTTTATAGGATTGAAGATTTTAAAAAAGCATATCTACTGGTTATGGTATTTTTAAGTGCCATTCAGATTTGTGAAATGGACTTGCTGCACAGCTGTTGTACCATAAAGTAAGGGTCTGCCCAAAATGGATCTGCATTGCCTACTGTTAAGTATCTGCAATGTCTTCTGAGGGCAAGAACACCAGTCATGAAACTTAGTGCTTGAAAACCAATTAAAGCTTTAAGCTTACATGTTTGTATCCCCTTTGTTAAATTTGTGCTCATACCATGTTTATTTTGGGGTTAGTTATGGCACCGATCAGCTTTTGGCATTATCCATTTAACAACACCATGGAGCCATTAGAACAGGAGTAACTGCCAGGAACAGGAGCTTTTACATAACTATTTTAATTCTTAAAAAAGAGGCAGGTGGAAAGAGGTGAGCACAGACAAAAAGACGAAAAATGCCCAGAAAGAGATGGTTTTGCCCATGTCTATCTTTTTCATAGTGGGACTTTGCCTCCTTTATCTGACTTCTTTAAACCGCCCAACATTGCTGTCTGTCATTTTTTATTATCAGGTTTTGTAAAATTATCCATCAAAAAAAAAAAAAAAAATGCTCTGTTTTAGGTGCCAAGCTGATCTAGCAGAAATCAGAACATGCCTGAAAGATCCATACATGCACCTCTACAAAATCCAACCAGGCAATATTCCACAAATATTCAGAAGCTATTTCTGGCTAAATGGGTAAGATGCTTACACAGTAGAAACTGCTGAAACAATGACACACTCAGTTTGCAAAAAAATTCTCATCAACATTCATAGCAACAGGGCATAAATTTAGCCCCTGCTCATCCTATGACATCTTCATGCCTGACACCCAATCTTGGCACCAACAGCCATGAAGGAAACTCAAAAAGCACCTAAAAATAACTGTCTCAAGTGACAAAAGATGTGGCAGCATGTCTCAAAGAACAGTGACCTAGATTACCACTACTGAAATGTAAAGTTTGCTCAACTTCAATTCAATTCAATTCAATTCAGTTTATTTATATAGCGCCAAATTCACAACACATGTCATCTCAAGGCACTTTACAGTTCAACCAGATCATACAGTCAACTTAACTCTAACCAAAAAATTGGGTCTTCACCCAACAGCATAATGGTCACTCAGATGAAGTAGGGAGAAAAAAAGGGTAAACTGCAGTAGTTAAAAAAATAAATAAATAAAAGTTTTTATTTTCCTTAAACACACCATAGGAGACACATGCAGTAGCAAAAATATTACAATTTAGAAACTTTTATCCACTGGGAAGAAGATATCTAACACAGAGGAACTGTTTTTTGTGTGTTTTTTTTTTAAGAACATCATCATTACATTTACTGGTAGTTCTAAAAATCTATATTAACAAATCAATTTGCTCAAATAATTAAATTCCATGTACTTTGAGCATGTACTGTACATAATTCAAACAAAGCTGGGCAAAGACCCAAGCTTATACCAACAAGTAAAATGAGGCAGATTTGGTGAAAGAAATGGAAAACTGGTGAATATGATTAATATATTGATTTACAAAATACCTCCACATTAGTGACCAGAAAAATAACAACAGAAATTCGAAAAGTTCTGCTATCCTTTATTTTACAGCCCATACGACTTATTTTTGCAGGAATGTCTATGTGAGGGTTGGTGTAAACAAAGCATGAACATGGCTAATCCTAAAATCAGTTCAGAGATTAATTAGCCTAAATACAGTGTTTTTGGATTGTTGGAAAAGTCCAGAGTACCTGCAGAGAACCCATACATGCATGTGGTGGGAACATGCAAACTCAACATAGAAAGACCAAAAGATGGGTTTAAGTTTAAGTTATTCTTGCTCCAAAGCAGCAGTGCTACCAGTATTGATTTGAAATGTTCAGAATAGGTAGAATTTTTTTCCCCAAGCAACAAAATCATGAGAGTAAAGATGAGACTGAAACATTAAAGAAATATTCAAAATACCAAAAATTATTGATAATAATGAAAGTTATAATTCATAAATTGCTCCTGCTATTTTGGATAGATGCTTTTTATGAAAACTATAATAAATAAAATAATTTATTGCAAATCTTTGAAAAAGCTAAACTTTCATAACTTTGTTAATAGTAACTTGTTTTTGTCTGTTGTTTAA